>NW_025945593.1:0-1192 GCF_000764305.2 Hyalella azteca
TATTAAGTCCCATGGCTTCAAATGTATGACGATTTAATATAGATACTTTGTGCGAGCCTTTGCACGTAATAAATAAAAAGATTTCAGCTCATGCTGCTGCATGATTGAAAAAAAATCATGTATTCATAGCCATGATTAAGCCAGCGCCACAATTATTCTCTCCTTGATAATCGCTGCAAGCGAAAAAAGTTCGCTTTGACTAGCTCCTGTGAGATTAGGTACAACATAATCATGGACAATTAAGAGTTGTTCATTTCCGCTGTAAATATCATTTCCGCAGTGAACAACCGCTGGGCAGCTTATAGGCTCGGTATCACTCGGCTCGCCGAACATTTTAATGCTATGAAGTTTAAAATGAGATTTTCTGTCCAGAAGTTGATTTCCATCGGGTGGCCAAGCAGATCCGGAACAATATTAAACTGAGAGTATCTACTCATGGACCTTTAGGCAGTACATGAATTTTGTTATGGTTTGGCCCTACGACGGCACTCATGTGTGAGCACTCGAATTCAATTAATTACAGTTCATTATGGCACTGATAGCGAATAATATATACTGCAATAAATTACTTCATGGCTCCGAACTCGAATGATAACCCAGCCACAAAACTGAATTGGAGGCCATTTGAAGTATTGCCACCGACATTCAGGGCTAAATTTTAGTGAACACATTTTTTTGGAGGAAATAACACTCACGCGACGCGTATTTCTTTCTCCGTTATAATAGAAGAGCACGAAAGTAGCTTCATTTCGGCTTCAAAAGAATATAATGCAATATAATGCAACAAAGTGATATCTACAGGTCATGGGATACAGTGAAGTGCCCTTAGTTATCGTTCGCGAAAAATAACGTTGCGCAAGGTTTTATGATTAAATTCGGCACTCTGTGATTATTTTGTAAAAATTATTTCAACCGTAGCATTCATGGGCATTCCAATAGATGTATCATTTCTAATCCATCATGTCGGCGCGCTCTAACAGGGAGGGTGGGAAGACAAATGAGACCGTGCCGAATTGTTTTAGTACGTTGTTAGTTTTTTCAGGATGTTGCATAACGAAATTGTTCGGCTTTTTTTTCTTGGGATTGCTGTGAATACGTTTTAAGTGAACTTTTTGTTAACATACGAGTATGAACTTTTAATTTTTTGACGCTAGGAAAAGATCTTTTATGCTGCGTGTATGACCGATTTAAA
>NW_025945594.1:0-1716 GCF_000764305.2 Hyalella azteca
GAGTAGGACTTCTTTTTGTTTTCCCCAATTTGTTGATGTGAGAGATTTAAGAATTTTTATTGTTTTAGTTGCTTTGTCATGTGTGTTATGGATGTGGGTATTGAAGTTTAGTTTTGGGTCAAATGTGATTCCTAGTATTTTTGGGTGTGTGATGGTGGAAATTGTGTTATTGTCTATGGTAAGGTTTAGTATTTTCCTGTATTCAGCAGGGTCAGGTGTGAAAAGTGTGGCTATACTTTTGGATGCGTTTAATTGGAGGTTGTTTCTGATAGTCCACTTGTGTATCTGTTGAATAAATGGTTGTATACGTTGTTCTGCAATTTTGTAATTGTGGTGTGATGAGAAATACGTGATGTCATCTGCATAGGTAATCATGTGCACATCTGTGGGCGGAGTGGGTAGGTCTGAGGTGTATATGTTGAAAAGAGTGGATGAAAGGACTCCCTCTTGTGGGACGCCTGTTTTGAAATTCTGCTGTTTGGAAGTGGTGTTATTGAAAAGTGTGTAGCCTTTTCTTCCTTTTTTTGTAATTGGATAGTATGTATTTCATTAAAGTTGGTGGAATTAGAATCTTTGAGAGTTTGTCAATTAACTTGTGTAGGTTTGTCTTGTGAGAAGACTCAGGACAGGAAGGTCAGGACTGGGCAAGTCTGGGCTCCAGGTCTCCTCAACAGCGTGCCAGCTGTGTCCCACACTGACTGCTCCTATCAAGTTAACAAAATAACGGGACTAAAGTCTATGGTCTTTAAGTGCAGTTCAAGGGGATGTATACCTCAAATCAGGAGTATTTTAGTTTGAATTTAAATAAGCAATAATGCATAAATCAGCAACAACACAGGACAAATATCCAAGCATCATAGCAAGACAAGAAAAGAAAGTACAGTATGGCAAGGAAAACACTTGATATGAGATCTAATAGCTGTAATGATTCAAACTCAATGTAAAAGCAATCAGGTAAGTGAATAAATCAATTCAAAACAGGAACAAGGTGACATTGAACAGGCAACAAAGTAATAAGCAAGATTTATTGCAGTAAATCAAGTGCATGAGATTAAAAGGACAGGTATACTAATATTCTTGAGCTGATCAAGTCTTAGCAACTCACCCATAGGGAGCAGCTACGTTGCTAAGCAAGCAGGAATGGGTTGACAGTGACTTCCAGTTTAAATGATCTTCAGGCAATGGGTGCAGGTGGAGCAAGCAATAAGGTGCAGACAAGTATCACTCTAAGCGTGAAAAGTGATGTGCTTNGGAGAACAACAACACCTGAAACAAATACAAGGGAAGGAAACATTCATTAATAATAACAGTCACAAAAGCCCTAAATTAAATGGAAAGAGCAAACCCTATTAGGAAGCATAACCTAAAGTAAGCAATACACCAAAGTGCCAGGAATGAAAAGTAAGAACCTAATAATCTAAGATTAATTAAGCAAGAGGACCAATATGCTCCTCTTCAATATGTTTTCAAGATTTTCTTCAGTAATAATATTTAATACTTGTGCATTACCTAAGTAATTTCTCATTTCACCAACTTTGTACAGTGTACCAAATTGGATAATTGGGCTGTAGTTTCGTGTGTATAAGCAATAAGATTTCAAATTAAATTGAACTAATATGTGACTATAGGTAAAAAGTATGCCTTTTATAATCCATGTTTAAAGGAAAGATTTGAGCCCAATTCTGTTTACTCTGAATATCTTGCACTACCTAAACT
>NW_025945595.1:0-526 GCF_000764305.2 Hyalella azteca
TCCTCAAAAGACGCCAATGTAAGGTCAAGGTGGCTGATAAAAATTTTCAAAAGACGCCAATATCTCGAGCTAAAAGGCCATACTCTACAGACTGGGGCCCAGATACAACAGGACGCTCCATAGAGGAACTTTTAATAAATAGTTAAAATACCTCCACTATATTAATGAACGACGTAGTTTTCTATACATATATTGACAGACGCAGCGGAACAAGGGGATGCCTGGACTTGGTTTTGGTCTCTGCCATAGTCAATAGTGGCAAACCAGTGATTGTTTCGAATCAGTTCATTTTTAATTTCCTCATTTACTCAAGATTTTAACAGATTTCTTATGTATGATGATTCTGGTATCCAAGATACTTGTCTGGTCTACTTATAGGACTCAAAAATGAGCTTGATGAAGAGCCTAAAAAATGCTCTGCTTTGCCACTATGGTCTCTGCAGACATTGCACCCCTTTTTGAACTGAAACTGCTCCAGGATGTGGGTAGCGATCACTTCCCTCTCTGTGCCTCAGCATCTCTTCCA
>NW_025945596.1:0-141411 GCF_000764305.2 Hyalella azteca
ATAAATGGCTTTTCACTACCTGGGTATGGTATTCACGGCTCCAATAAATGGAATCACGTCTTTGTCATTAATAAGTAGTCAAGTTTGAAAAACTTTGACTATTACTTGAATTATGAATAGCTTATGGCTCTAAAATTAATTTTATAAGATTTATAATCTCTTTACTTCAAAGTTCTATACCTATTTTAATTCATATGGAAATAGGTAGTCTCACAAATCTAGCATTCCAGGAACATTAAAAATTTCAAAGCATTGTGGATTAGAGTGGAAAAAATTTAATTTTCTGTTTCTGGCCACTAACAGATTTTTTAAGACATGAGTTTGTTAAACTTTAATTTACTGCCTTACTCAGGAACCTAACTGGAGAATTTAATGAAATGAAAGTGTCCATGATTGAGAGCAATTATACCTGGTCTAATCACCATTACCAATTTTTTTCTTAACAATCAAGGAAAATTGGCACATTATGCCTGTGACTTTTTGGTACTTTTTGCCTCATGAAATGGTCTTTGTTATCTGCAATTTCTGAAAAATTTTGCCCAGTATTTTAGAATGGTGCTTAGAAAGATGTAGGCAGGTGAGAAATTTCATCATATAAAATGAGCTGTCTGTAGTCAATGGACCATGTATGATGTAGTTTGTGCTGGACTATCCCAATCTGATCAATTGTTAGAGACGATCATGCAGACAAAGTGGCTATGCCGGCAGCCATCACTGATCGTATGAATGGTCACTAAAACTTTCACAAGCATAACTGCAGGCCGTGAAGACCATAAGCAGGAAGATGCGCACCGTGCATGGAATTTGTGCTATCATTTTCACTATGCCCACAGTGCGTTGTAATTCGTTGTGAAATAAATGTGCCGTGCACCAAAATAAGTTTGAAACTGAATGCGCGATCTCACGTGAACGTATCCTGGCGTCGCACGGCAATGCACGTACGTGTATTACTGTACATACACCTGTCTCTTATACACATCTAGATGTGTATAAGAGACAGATATATATCNGGCCGAGGTACTGTCTCTTATACACATCTAGATGTGTATAAGAGACAGGTATAGGGCAGACAAACGTACACAGTTGAATGACTGAAAAAAATGCCCTTACACAGAGATTCCCCGCCAAATTGTAGCCAGTGCATTTGAAATGCCACCTCTTAAAATTATAGCCAGTGCTTTTTGAATGCCATGATCAAGTCGTTCCTTATTTTCAGAAGTATGCGTTCGTCTCTTGCAACTTCTTACCATCTTGCCTTTATTTCCAGAGAGTGGAGCAAGCTGTTGTTCAGGCCTTTGACGAGGCTGGAATCGAGACCAAAGTTGTTAACCGCCTTGAGTATTGCGATGCTCTCATTGCGTGGGCTGATGCAGTAGTCACTACGGGAGGTGACGGCACTTACCTGCTAGCGGCGTCAAGGATACGTGACAGAAGCAAGCCTGTCATTGGCTTCAATTCAGACCCAACGCGCTCTAAGGGGCAGCTCTGTCTTCCTGAGAAATATTCAGCTTCTCCCAGAACTGCTGTGGCTCAGTTACGCAGAGTGAGTATTGGGTCTCTTACTCAACCTGTTGAAATTAAAGATCACAATGATAATTTTTTTCCATGCATATTCGAACCCCTAAACCCTGATATTACATCACCTGATTTCTAGATATACTTTTTTATTTATTCATGTTTTTAATACATTAGTGAAATTTCAAGATGAGTTCTATAAGCTAAATGAAAACTAGTTCTTTTTGCCAGGGGCTGTTCAGATGGCAGTATCGATCCCGCATATACTTTTTTATTTATTAATGTTTTAATACATTAGTGAAATTTTAAAAACAAGGGCTATAAGCTAAATGAAAACTAGTTCTTTTTGTCAGGGGCTGTTCAGATGGCAGTATCGATCCCGCATCAGAGTAACACTGCGCGGTGAACACATTTACCAAGCACCGATTGAACTGCACGACCAGCAGCTCCTCAACCCGGAGTACAGGTGAACACTCGTGTCCATTTTTGAACAAATTATTTTAACTGTGACCAAATGATAACTGATTTGTTTTACAATGTTTTTGAAACAAATGATTGTTTCACAATGTTTCTGAAACAAATGTTTGTTTCACAATGTTTTTTAAACAAATGTTTGTTTCACAATGTTTTTGAAACAAATGTTTGTTTCACAATGTTTGTTGTGCTAGGCATATATGTGATAGTATATTTATTCTTTTCAGATATTTGGACATCGATGCAAACTTGAAGAGTGAACATGTGCGGCACTCCTTGTCAGAGTGGGGCCAGGCTGACCCCTCGCTGCCTACAAGAGTTCTTCCTGTATTGGCTCTCAATGAGGTCAGCAAATCCTGTTTGTTTCTTAACTTTGTTCAGTTGAACGCTATTTTGAGGGATTGTTTGATTTCACTTCGAGCGACACGCTTTCTTTTTGATCAGGTTACACACGAGTGTTAATACATCTGGTTACACACGCGTGTTAATATACCAGGTTACACACGAGTGTTAATGTAAAAAGTTACACACGAGTGTTAATGTAAAAAGTTACACTCGAGTGTTAAGTATAAAGCTACACATGAGTATTAATGTATAAAGTTACACACGAGTGTTAATGTATAAAGTTACACACGAGTGTTAATGTATAAACTTACACACGCGTGTTAATGTATAAAGCTACACACGCGTGTTAATACACCAGGTGTTCATCGGGGAGTGCATATCAGCGCGCGTGTCGTACCTGGAGTTGCAGTTCGACGACCAGGCGCCAGGGAAGCACAAGTGCTCAGGTCTCATCGTCAGCACGGGCACAGGCTCCACGTCCTGGACCTACAACGTCAACAAACTCACCGAGCAGAACCTCGAGCAGGCAAGTGCTCTGCTCTTCTGGGGTATTTCTTATTACGTCCAGTGAATCGGGAGAAAAAAGTCAAGGGTTTAGAGGTAGAATCGTGAGGAGCTTAAAATAAAATGTGTAAGTTTAGTCATCAGGAATATATTTAGTGAATAAAGAGCTATCTCAAGCTGAACTCATTAAAGTAAACTGCACATGGTAGTACAAGATGTTACTGTCTTCCATTCACTATAATACTCCTTGTATAGATATATTAACACGTTTTTCTTTACTCAGCTTCGCGTTTGTTTGTTTGTTGTTAACATTGACAACGAAAATTAGCCCACTTCTCATTGCTCTAGAGATCTGAAATTTGGCATGCAGGCTATATTGATAGTATATATTTTTAAATTTAGAAATTCCGAGTTATGATTCCTTAACTCGGTTAATTGAACGAAGACTATGCCAGCCGTCAGGAGGCCGAGACATCCGAGACAATTTTAATTCAGCAGGAAATCCTGATAAAAAATTGGTAATGGTATACTGTACCTAAAAATGAGGGAGGGACAAATAAGCCGGTAGGGCCATGATGGTTAAGAATTGTTAAGGGGGCATGAATTATGTAAGCCTGTGCTGTGCAAAACCAGTCATGTTTCAAAGCGATCTAGTGTGGTTTGCGGCTCTTGAGTTCCGAGGCTGAGCAATAAGCATGACTATAGTTGTTGAGGGCACGCGTTTGCTACGGGGATGGTTTAAGGAGTTAAATTTACGGCTGCAGGGCTGCCACCCTGCTGCTTACATGTAATTTAGCATCACCGTAGTATCATCGTTCGGCATATCATCATATCGTGGCTGTCGCCCGAACATAAAGACTGAAGTTGGTATGACTTTCAAAGCCATCTTCATCTCGTTATTGAGAATTACCGTGACTGGAAATTGTAGGGTTAGAGAGGGTTCACGCAAAATAAAAATCTGCTGTGCGGTGCTTAGTGAAAGATCNAGACTTGGTCGTGGTGTTGCACTTGTGGCCTAGGTATTCTACGTACTACAAGCACTGCACACGTCACAGACTTGGTCGTAGTGATACACTTGTGGCCGAGGTATTCTACTACAAACACTGAACACGTCACAGGCGACTACTGAACACGTCTTTCTCTCTTTCATTCGTCATGGTCGTAACGTCTTGTACTTTTGTAAACAATTTTACGATCAAAGCAATTTTTTTGTACTCCGTATACTGACGTTTGTAGGCCTGGTTCCTTCTGAGCTGTAGGAACTGCACCAGCCTAATTCCTGCACAAATAGATTTTCTGATGATTTGTTACTTAACTTGACTTTAAGGGAGGAAGTCATTTTCGAAAAACTCTGAACTGATCCACTCCTCTGCGTTCGACTGCCTTAATTACGTTCTAAGTATTTTGATATTTGAAGAATTTGCGGGTGAGTTTTATGTTTTATATTGTGAATGGAATCTTTTTGTTCCTGTACCAAAGTATTTCTGACGAAGTTGTACTCGTATAATGCTGGGCATGTGAGATTTTAATAGGGATAATTTTATTGAAAGTCAACGCGGACTCTACTCAATGTGGCGTTGCACGTGGGCGTTCTTACTTATGGGCATCTTAGTAACTTACTTGCTTAGGATATGGCGCGGCACCGACGACGTTATTTGCGCCCATCTTAGTAACTCAGTTGTTCCTCAAGTATACTGTAGAGATTTATAAGTATAGGCTGAGCTTTAGATGCTTAATATATACAGTATTTAATAGATTGATTATTTTCTAAAGCGCTTTTAGTTTGCCAATGATTTTTTATTAATTATTAAATGTATTTATTGACTTGGTTGACTAGTATCGACGGGAGGAAGTGTGTGCAGCCATGGACCCGACCAGCTCACAGTCGCTGCGTAACTACACGTAATTTATTTCCTATTTAGTTAACGTATGTGTTGGGGCTTATTGTTTATTTGGCGAAGAAGAAAGTTTATTTATTTCGTATTAATTAGGATGTCTATGTGGGCTTGGACTAAAAGTCTTGCAATAAATTATGGGGAGAGATGTCTTGCGATGTGCCAAATTCACTCTACTGCTGTGGACGCGAAGGGGACTCCTCCAGCAGCTCACCACCTTCGTGCCATCTAGTTGTGATTTTTTATATTTGTGATAATCTAATGTGTGGAATAAAAATTACTTTGTTTCATTGTCGTTCGCGATAGCGGTTTTCATCAACATCGTTGCCAAGTAATATGAAGCAATAATATGTTCTTGCGGGCAAATCCCTAAAATAAGTTCAAGCCCTTGCACATAGAATGGAAAACTAATGTCTGCGATGAGCCCGTTCTACTGAACAGTTATAGAATTTGAGATTCCTTACCTCGTCTCAGAAAAGAACATTTCGTTTATTAACCCTTGTCCTTATGTGTACTACTGTAGGAAATTATTCCCTACCCTGGGGAAAACCTCTGCTAGACATTTCAAGCACTTAATTTTACAAAAGGCCACTACCAGGATGGGCAACTACAACAACAACAACGACAACAAAAGGAGAAAAACAAATTGAAGATAGTTGGGTATTTCAATTAGATTTCATTGATGCAGGAAATGTTTCACTTCAAAGGTCCCAGGTCATAACGGCTTTTTTACTCGAATACCGTAAGAAATGTCCAGGTTCGTATGACGAAGGCGCAACGAAGTTTTTAATTAAAGACGATGTACTGGGTAAATGAAGCAAGTTATTAACTTGCTGGCACTCGAACACTGTGCAAATATTAGGCTATGTAAATATGACAATATGATATAGTTATTGCAGCTTACCATATTTAAAGGAAAATTAGTGCACATAACACAGTGCTTCTGTGTGAAATTTGATGTGGTTAAGTATTTACAGGGACATTAAATGCGGCCACACAACAGGAAGGTTGCAAACCGCAAAAGATACAGGTGTTAGAATGCCAGAGTTCCACTATTTAAATTTCACAAAAATTCCTGATATAATACTTTGACAATTAAGTTGTAGCTAAAGAAGTAAGATATTATAGGACGCAAACGTGACGCACCAATTTAAATGGACATCTTAATCGACGCATAAATTAAACACGGTCTTAACTTTAAGCAATGCGCCTCTGAATATTTCTTCGCCAAGAAAGTGCAACGACATATCATGACATGAAATTCAGTAAAGGATAAGTTCATTCAAATGTGGCGTGTGTGGCAGAGCGTTAACAAAAAAAAGTGGCAAAATCAAACATTATAAGATTAAAGGATAACTTTTCAATTGGTTTGCATGAGAAATTTTTCCCAACAAATGAGTAGTCAGCCGGCAGTGCGTCCTATGTGACGAAATATTCTATTCATGAACAAGTGATGAAATTTATATATAAATCTGTTACCAAGTTAACAGTAAATACAACATGCTCAGCTGGTTAATTAAATAGAAGGGAATTATTAGTTAGAATTTTTACAGTTACTTATCGTTTGTTCAAGGAGATTTTTAATATTATTGTTATATCTGATCCACTCAGCCGGAGCTTATCGTTGCGGTGGTAGCCGGGTTCATGGGTCTAAATTCAACATCTCCGTCTATTTTCACAAAAAAATATAACTCAGTACTCACTGCAGTGAGTGACAGAGAGCGCATTTTCTCGTCGACTAAATGGAATGGCTAATCACACGCTGGAAACAACGCTTTTACTTTAATTTAAAATATCAAATGTTTAAGCCTTTGTTTAGCGCTGATGGATTTATTTCACTTGGTTGAGTAAAGTTAGTGCGTGTTGACCTCAGGTTGCCTTGCCTTCACAATTCTGCTGGGAATTTGTGAAACTTTGGATCTGAAAGGTGCTCGTCGTTCGCGATGAGTCATGCAAGATGCAGCCCTGCGATAACTATTAATGATCAATATCAAGTTTGAATTTTAAGTTAGCTCGAATATTGCATGTTTTGTACTTTCTTGAATTTCAGTTGCCATATTATTTTCGATTTGAAGTAGGTTAAGAGTCGGGTAAGATAATATTCTCCTCACCTTCGATAAATTACCAAGTTAGGCGACCGATTATTTAGAAATCCAATTTTAAAATCTGATCTTCATAATGGTTCAATTTAATAATAACAATAGCAGTTACAGCGTTAAATAGGTCGTGGGCCTGTCGCCGATTCTTATCGCAGAACATTCACAGCATTTTGCGGTCTCGAACTCGCAACTCACTGCTACAATTCTGCTATGCTTAACCTGTCTCTTATACACATCTAGATGTGTATAAGAGACAGGTNGCGGCTCTTGAGCTCCGAGGCTGAGCAATAAGCATGACTATAGTTGTTGAGGGCACGCGTTTGCTACGGGGATGGTTTAAGGAGTTAAATTTACGGCTGCAGGGCTGCCACCCTGCTGCTTACATGTAATTTAGCATCACCGTAGTATCATCGTTCGGCATATCATCATATCGTGGCTGTCGCCCGAACATAAAGACTGAAGTTGGTATGACTTTCAAAGCCATCTTCATCTCGTTATTGAGAATTACCGTGACTGGAAATTGTAGGGTTAGAGAGGGTTCACGCAAAATAAAAATCTGCTGTGCGGTGCTTAGTGAAAGATCACATGGAAGGCGTGGTTAGTGTGTCTGAGTCTGCCTTGGAATCTGAAAGGCCTTAACCGTATAAAATCCCTGTAAATGTGTTCTAGATATAATTCTAGACTAAAACATTTTAATGTATTTCCTTCTCTAACGATTTTCATAGTGGAAGATGTCAATCTGGAACGAAGGTGATTATGTAGTAAATGTACGTTTAGACGAGAGGGTCAGTGACGTCGGTATTAAATGTTACTCCTAAACGTCGCTTAATGAGCGCATAGACAGCAGTTCTATGGGTCAAGGCAGTTACCTACTTCACGACTGTCCCTTTTATTTTAAACATAAAAAAGTGAGAGTAAAGAATATCCCGACAATTGTGCGGCAACGGCGGCCTTGCTTGCGAGCAATCGCTATTTGGACCGTAAAACAGGCAATTGAAGCGGCTGTTCCCGAGAAAAACTGCCCGGATACAGCCGGTGGCCCACCGCCATCTCACGGCAAACATTGACTAAGCGATCACGTCCGACTCGTGGACTTGAAAAATTCCGCCTCGACGGCACTGCGTGATTTTTTTAGCTTGGCCACTGGTCGTGGCCGCTAGAGGACAAGGTCTCCAACGACGTGATCGAGAATTAAGAAGTTTAAACGACTGAGCTTTTTTACTAGAATGTTGGTTGAGGCTTGAGGTAAAACGTATTCCAATAAGTTGTGGAAAATTATATTTATTAGCTTATGTATATTCGGCAGCAATGCGAAGCGAGCTGGCTTCTCTTTTTCTCAAGAGAACCTTGATGTGACTTATTAGTTCAGCTTTACGTGTGAATGACTTTATTCAACGAGATATTAGTTTGTCACGACAAAGAGAATTTGGGGAAATATCGCAGCACCGGTGAGCGGTACACAGGTGAGCGGTGCAGTAATAGTGGTGTTATCAATATCCTGCTAATAAATAATGGATATTTAACAACTCCAACTTGAACGTTACTAACTGGCACGTTACTCATCACAAGTCCAACTCCTGACCAATGCTGTTGATTAACCTATTCATTGGTCTTTTCGAGCTTCTTAGTAAATATATGAGTAAATGAACCACGCACCAATATTTCCTGACAAGTTACGATTTTGCACTCCGAAAATATAGTACCGCAGAACCAAACTGTTCGAGACCTCAACACAAAAATGGTGCAAATTTTGATAGAATCCAGCGTGTATCGGGCAGCTTGCACTATGGTTTCGTTGGCATTAACTACAAACGGCATTAGCATTAACTCTTTGCTAACTTTTTGTATTGTTTTATTGTGACATCTTCCTGAGTTACTATGATACTTCATTCGTAATGTCTGCGAGTAGTTAGTAGTACAAATCCTCATGAGCTTACCAGCAGACCTATTAGCTTCGAGTTACTATGAGCTTGTCTCAGACGCCGAGTCGACAGCTTTTACACCATATGTGTCACGAGGGCAAGAGCTCGGTGAACGCAGGTACGAAGTTTATAAATGGGCTGGGAACCTCAGTAAGGCACGTTTTAGTGATGCTAAGATGCACTAGCGCGCTAAACACGCCACGTTTTAGTGATGCACTAGCGCGCAAAACACGCCGCGTTTTAGTGATGCTAAGATGCACTAGCGCGCAAAACACGCCGCGTTTTAGTGATGCTAAGATGCACTAGCGCGCTAAACACGCCGCGTTTTAGTGATGCTAAAATGCACTTAGCGCTAAACACGCCACGTTTTAGTGATGCTAATGCACTTAGCGCTAAACACGCTGCGTTAGTGATGCTAAGATGCACTAGCGCCCTAAACACGCTGCGTTTTAGTGATGCTAAGATGCCCTAGCGCGCTAAACACGCCGCGTTTTAGTGATGCTAAGATGCTGCACGGTCGGCCAGCCCGCCTCAAAAGTGCCTGATTGATGACGCTCTAACGACGCGCGCTGATGCGCCTCGTAATGCTGCACTCCGCCCTTGGTTTTTGCCTCTTCGCTAAGTGCGTCGCTATGATGCATCACGATCAGGGCTGAGTGTATATATTATGCGGGGGTAAACAGTGTTGCGTTGAAAGTTATATTAAGAAAGGAAGTTATGTCTTAACTTGCTTTACTTCAGATGCTATAATAATGAATCTTGATAATGATTCATTATTATAATGAATCATGATTTGAAAAAAAAGTATTGCCGACCTATATTAAAAGCTTGCTATGACGTGGTTTAAATGAATAAAATTACGGTTGTCCTAACGGAAGTGATTACTTGAAAGTGAACGCACTTTCTGAACCAAGATGCGTCTCAACATCCCCAATAATCATTTCGAAACGACCATGACTGAAGAAGATTATTTGTTGTTTACGGGGCCGTGAAGCTGCCTTCAAGTTCCGGTCAGTCCAAGCACCGCAGTTAAGAAAGCTCCAGGCTTCACGTATCTCTTGCTTCCATCTGCTATCGCTTCCCGACACGACACGTTCCTCAAGCTCCGAACAAATAACTCTACGAGCTGAATGCTGAGCTTCTTTGCTGCGCTTCTATAAACTAAAACTTGCACAAAGCCTCCGTTGAGCTTTTCGCTCAGACCTACAATGGGCAGGAAAAAACAAGTCTCTTGAATAGCAGTTTGTTGCGAAAAAGACTACGTAATGATTCTTTTAAACTCCTCGAATCAGCTATCGAAAAATAAGATAATGGCTCGTTAATTGCGAAGTCGCCCGGATTTTCGGCAATTCCGTTCTATAGCTGATAAAGCCTCTCTAAACTTTGCGAATTTCAATTAAATTCCAAACCATTAGTCAGATCTAAAAGGCTTGAAATGCCATTGTAACGAGATTTTTTTCGGCCGGAGGTAAGTGCTGTTTTCTTCTGGAGCGATAGCGGAAAAGTTGGAAACACGCGAAGAACTCGAGGATTTTTTTAAGTAGCACATGAACAGAGCCTAACCATATCAGGGATGAAACATTTGCAGATGGAAGGGCTTGAGGAATTCCTGATGATTCGATGTCGATCTATGAATCTATCTATAAAACTCTCAAAATTTGCTGTTTTTTACATTACATTGTATGAAAGTCCACGCTTTTAGCCTTGTCATTCATTTGTACGGACGAAAATATAAGTTTATTCCTCGATTATTCTAAGGATTTAATCTAAATCATTGCAAAAAGGAACCAATTTAAACGAAATTTGAGATTCATTTGTTAGGATTTTTCCACGCTGGCTATCGCGAGAAGCCTGAGTTTTGAGCGAGCGTCTAGCTCAGACGTGCCCGCTTCCTTTGAAGCCCGTGGTATGCATGCTAATCAGCGCTTCAGATTTTCTCGTTCCAACAAAATTTGAAAAACTCGAACGCTTGAGTTTTTTTGTGTTTTCTTGATGCACGGAGCTTCCATAATGCAATCGGGAGCGTTAATATTCATTAGCTCAGACGAGAAGGATGATTTGCAGTCCGCGCTGCTACGTGACTTCTGTTAGCGGACGGGAAGTCAAATGAATGTTTTTCAGGAAATTAACGAGGATGATGATTCACAGAACTACTTGAGGGAAGGTGGAACGAGAAAATAATGCATCCGTGGGAGCTCGGAATTGCCGATTTATTGACAGTTTCCCAGCGCGGTAAGGCAAGTAGTACGATATAAATTATAAATGCATGAGCTGGCAAGTTTATCAAGAACTGATCGTCCATTATCATTTGTGTAACGTAGCTTTGTTTTGAAATGTATTTTTGTATCACTTTTTCAACCTGTGAAGACTCTGACTGGATTAGGCTGCAAAGTTTCATATATTAGTTTAATTAGCTATTTTAGAATCGTGTTCAATTTTTGAAAAATTACCTCTTGTACATTCCGTAAGCAATTATAGAAAACTTTTGTCTTCGAATATTGAACACCGACAAGTTTTTGATCTTCGTTGTCTAAACAGAGCAGCCGTCATTCGGCTTCACATTCCCTTCTAATAATTGATTAATTACGAGCGTGTGGGACGTGAATTATCAAATTAATTGAGTGTGGGGAGATTGCAATTATGAGGCGTCAGTTCTCACTCAACGGACTTCGCGCGAATTGATCTCACAAGGATCAAGAGTCCTTCACCCTCAAAATGATCAAGGGACACTTCACCCTCACGAGGATCGTAGTGCACTTTACCCTTACAAAGATCACGAGAAACATCTCACTCACAAATATCAAGGGGCACTTCAACCTCAAAACGATCATGAAGCCATTCATCCTCACAAAGATCAGGGGGTTTTATACCTTCACAAAGATCAAGGGGCGCTTCACTCTCACAAAGATCATGCAGCTATTCATCCTCACAAAGATCAGGGGGCTCTTCATCCTCACAAAGATCATCAACACTTCACTGTGCGGAAGATCATGAACACTGGGGGGGGGGGCGCACTCCACCTGAATGCCTAGCTTGGAATGCATATATAAGGAGTTCATATGCCAGTATTGTTCATGACCTGACATCATTGGGTGATGACAATCAATTTCCTCACATGAACGTATGCGGTTCTAGAGTCTGACAGTATAGCGTCTGATCAGTTTGTCTTAATTTACATCGTAATGTTTGATACTTGTTTTATAATGACAAGTTCCAATCCTTAATCATCATCATACCTTTAACCTGGACATAGTAAAAATATTATAACTATTACCCAGCTTGCTTAAAATACCCTTGTGAAATGATGACAAATTTAGTCTAAACCAAACAACAAATCGAAACAGAACTAAAGTGAGAATTCGGTGAGTATTTTATGTTCTCGGGGCTTTTCTCTCGCAATTTTGAGCTGCAAAGGTGGTCGGAATTTTTTTGGCTAGCAGCTGTAGACCACATATTTCTGAGCAGGTGCTGCCCCCGAGTCGCAGATGTAAGTAGCTGCTGTTGCTATCAGCGCAGTTGCGACCGTTATAACTCCAGCAGTATTTCTCAGGAAGCCTGGGCAACTGTAAAGGAATTCCTTGGCTCAGCCACACGCTTTATTTATAGCGGCACCAGAGGCATCCGAAGAGGCTTTCTGTGTTGCCACCGTGACTGTGAGGAGAGGCTTTGTGTGTTGCCACCGTGACTGTGAGGAGAGGCTTGCTGTGTTGCCACCGTGACTGTGAGGAGAGGCTTTCTGTGNCCCTTGTGGTGATAAGTTAAATGAACATTCTCACCCTTGTGATGCTAAGTTAAATGAACATTTGTACCCTAGTGATGATAAGTTAAATGAACATTTGTACCTGTGAGATTATGGGTTCAAAAATTTACGACATTGCCAGAATTTTTGAGTGGATCCTGACAAATACAGAGGCTTGTGAATTGAACGTTTAATCAATAATTCTTTATTGTAATTCAGAGTTTACTTTAAGAGTTGCAAAACCTTCACTTTAGTTTATAACGAATACAGTGCATGCAAAAATTCGTAAAACTGTAATAAAATGTCGTTTTGCAAGCCTTATGTTCGAATTTTCAAATCTTATCAAAAGCCTAATGCACCAAATTGAGAACATCAAAAGGAAAATAATTTTTGTTAATAAGAAAAACTCGCCGGTCTTCAACAAAACCTGCATCAAGTGGACATTTCTTGCACTCGCATTTATTACCGTACTTTTTGTGGTAGTTCAAGCAACAACTAATTGCACATGTTTAGAATTTAAGGATAGTCATTATTTTATTGCATATTTAGCTACTTCTATGTGTTTGCCTACCTTCGGAAAAGGTGTGTTCAGTTGCTTATCCAGTATTCATGCGTCACCGCTTTAACATTGATTTGTTTAAGCCTGTAGGTTAGTAAAACTCTCCAGCGATGTTAGAGAATAATCATTGTCCCTAAAGAATTAATTTCAGAAGCTGGCTCGTTGTCTCGCCAGCCTCCACCTTCAACTGCTCTTATTCTTCATATTGCAGTTGTTTAAAAAATAATTCCCAACTCTAGCCGTCCCAAAACTATTTGTTTTCTTGAAAAATAAACACAACTTCAAAACTTTCCGCCGAGTTCCACTTTTCTCAGAGGCAGTCGAGAAGTTGCTTCTTGGAGATGTGATGAACGTTGTCTCTCGGTTTCTTTCGTTGGGCAAAGTTTTACAGTGTCCAGGAAAAAATTATATATGCCTTTGAAGTGACTTCTGACGACCGCCGAGATAATCTAATTGCTTTTGCTGAAGTGAAGTTCATTGGACAAATTAAATTAAAATTGACGTGGGTTCCAGTTTAAATATTGAACTGAAGTAAACTTCTTGAGAAACTACTACCTTAAGAAGAAAAGATCTCTACTATAGAATCAATATACTTTCTAACTTCGGCAGAACAATATAGGCTAGCCTAATCAATGATACTTTAAATACTTTGAACTGCTTTTTAAAATCCTGAGGTGATTGTGCATTTTCTAAATAATGGAATATATATAAATACATTAACAATTCGGGAACATTATTTAGCTTTGAATGAACTGTGAACTAATATTATATAGCGAAACGCCAATGATTCCCATTGTATAAACGAAAGAACACTTGTAAGCTGCATAAATCATGCATGGAATTGACAATAGGTGTCACCTTGCAGTATTAACCTCCCATGAAATTTATGATGCTTGGAATTGAGTCCGAGTCTCAATGAAGGCGCTGCTGGATATATGAAGGTGCGAACAAATTCCCATACACAAGCGAGACCATATTTGTATCGCAATGCTTCACGTGAAGCAGCGCGAAGGTCTGCAGCGCCGGGGTCTGCTGAGGCGCGCGTTTCTATCATATTAGACCCTAAATATGCAGCGCCGGGGTCTGCTGAGGCGCGCGTCTCTATCATATTAGACCCTAAATATGCAGCGCAGGGGTCTGCAGCGGCGCGCGTCTCTATCATATTAGACCCTAAAAATGCAGCGACTGGTCTGAGATGAATGGCCGGCAACGAGTTCCTCATTGCCAGCCCGGCAATAAATCTCAGAGTATTAAGAGCGGCAATCCTGCAAATCATGCTTTGCCGCCTGATTTGAAAACAATGCCTCAGTTTCTTTCTGTAGATGCGCAATTTTCTGGCAGAGGGCGCTAAAAAATCTACATTGAAAACAATGGATCAAGCATTAGAAGAACATTTGAAAGAATTTATTGGACAGCTATTCTGTTTTGAATAATAATCCCCGAATTTTCAACAATACGATGCCCGTTTTATGGATTTTAAACAACGATGATAGCATATGCCCTCAATTCCTCACGAGCACCCACTATACATTGCTCGTTTAGGTGTTTCGTAGCGCCAGCGATATTCATATGTTTACCAGCTTGTTTGCAGTTTTTAAGCGACGGAAAATAGTTCACTACTTATTTAGTAAATGAGAAATCCATGAAAAATTTCAAATATTAGGAATAAGCAATGTCTGGCCTGCAGCGAGACCGGCTACGTGACATACGCTTCCGACCTTTCCACCATAGATTTGTCTCAGCGCGATGTAAAGTTGACGCTGTCGTGTGTGTCACTGTGTCCGGAAGGCAGTTGCGTCCAGCGTGCAGATTAATTTAGTTCATGTCCAAGACCTTTATAGTGAAAGCTTATAACTTCTGATCATGTTCGGTCAATGCCTCACAGAGTGGCGTTTAAATGATTAGGCTCTGACAGTTTCTGCCGCTTATTGTAGGCTTCTTGCCCGGCCACGGTTTAACACGTTTAGGCTAAGTGTCCTTTTTTCTGGATTAAACTATTTTCAACCACTCGTGTAGAATTGGAGAAACAGTGTCTTTCATAACCACTTATTTCTTGTGAACGCTGGCGTTCAGCCTAATGTGGTCATTTGTTGAGTTAAAAGCACTGAACGCCCGATCACATAGCGCGATAGGGATAAACATACCTCATGGCAATGTTCATGTACGTACATACTGTATATCATGAGTCGCGTGGCTGGGAATTATCTCGTCCTTTCGTCAGTTCACTTTCGAGATGACAGCTCATGGCGGTGGCTGCTACTCATCAATATTATTGAACTAACTTCGCAGCGTCTGTGCTGTCATTCACTTGCAATAACGCGATTTTGAACACCCGCAATTATTATTCGTTCAATGACTATCTCCGACAGGTATCTTAATTTGAAAACTATTTTCGCAATTCTATTGTTCTGCGAAGAATCTGCCGTGCTTTAAAAGTAGCGTTTTAACTATAATTGTAATTTGAGCTACACGTGTTCAATTTGCCACGTTAGAAATGCCGAGTTCCAAATTTGAATAATAATTACAGCCGTGTGTGTTCAGTTAGAATAGTATCGAAAGTCACAAATGCTTAATTTGAAGTGTTCTCCGACAGAACAATAGTTACAGTTAAACGTGTTATATTTATGTTGTTTTAGTAAAAATAATATTTCCAGCCATTCGCGTTCAATTTGCAGTGTTGGTCAAGCAATGTTCCAAGTCTAAGCGATGTTCTAAGTATGGCGGTATAGCAATGTTCTAAATAAGTAAATAGTGTTATGAGCTATACCGCCATATGTATTAAGGGGGAGGTCCACCCTGAAATTTTCGGATTTAGCATTTTTGGTTTTCAGTCTCATCTTAAAGCTGACATTCTGCCCTATCGAACGGTACCACTGCGATCCCTGTACGTGAATTTATACGTTCATGACGGCTCTTTAAAGGGAGGCGGGTGGGGGAGTTCCTTCACTAATTAGATACAAGGTAATTAGCTGCTGAGCATTTTAAATATAGTGTCTGATTGAGTTGCGCTTTAGTTACTCGTTTAGTCTCACCTTAAAGCTGACATTCTGAGCTATTCAACGGTACCACTGCCGTATGTGTACGTCAACATAAGCGTACACGACTGCTCTTTAAAGGGGGGGGGGAGTTCCTTCAGTAATTAGATGGGGCAAAATTCGCTGGCCAGCACTAGATATATGGTGTTTTCTGGCATCAAGGCTCAGTCACCCGCCTCGCTTCGCACGGAGAGGTGTGCTGCAAGTCGCTGCTACCATCCTTGAGTGGAAGCAAGCTACACAAGCCTGTAGTTTGGTATCCATGCTACATTGAGTGCCTATTTCGAGGCGCGCGGGACTTTGTCGCGTTCTCCTGAAAAGTTTACCTTATTGTCACGGAAAACCTATCTCCTCCTAGAGTTTTGAAGCTACAGCGATGAGACATATACCATTCGATTCGTAAAAACCATACCTATCGAGTAAAGAAGCCTTTTTTAAGATTTGTGCGTAGTTTGGATTCGAAATGGGGGGAAGGGGGGGGAAATTTGAAGAAAAAAAAACGGAAAAATGCGTGTAAAAAAAACTAAGGCAAAAATAAAAAATCGGGCTTCGTTACTCGATTGGTATGGTCTTCACAAATCGAATGGTATATGTTTCATCGCTATAGCTTCAAAACTCTAGGAGGAGATAGATTCTTTAATTAAAAACCCCCTTTTTTGGCCGTTTTCTGTGAATTTCACGTTTTCTATCAATTTTGCCGAAAAAATCACTGGCACAAAATGTTTTTTTTTGTGGTTTTACATATATGTGTGAAGTTTCAGAAAGATCCGTCCGTAAACAAAAAAGTTTTTCCGGAAGGTGGACCTCCTTAATTACAAAAAATTCGACGATGAAATAAGTTCAGTTAGCCGTGTGAGACATGCAGTTTTCCGATTCAGGGCCTATAATTTCAAAAAAAGTTAAGAGATTGTAAGTTCATCAGCCAATCATTGACGGCCTACCAAGTAAATTCCACCAATCATAGACAAGCAAATAGAGCGTAAATACTTACGTTCACTTAGCGAGTTTTGAAAGTATGGCCCCAGATTAGCATTTGAAGCTTTGCGTGTCAATTTATAATAGTTTTTACAGCCATCCGTGTTCTTGGCGAGTTGTGTTAACAGACATAAGTTTTTCATTTGTCGCATTAGACACGTATGGGCTCTCAGCTAGAATAGTATTTGATGCCATACGTGATTAATTTAGTGTTAGTCATGCAATGTTCCCAGTCAGAACGGTGTAAAAACACGACTCCTAATTCACAGATAATATACCATAAGGTATAATCATTTCAGGGATCTTAGCAACGCGTAGAACACGGTTTTCCATCACTTAACAACTCCCATTTAACAATGGACGACTGTGAGATTCAAAGCAACGTAACGCGCCCTTGACTTCCATCAGCGGGGACGGCTTATTGCCTGACTGGCCCTCCGCTATTGACACTTGACGTCCCTTCCTGCCCCTTGTCATCGGAGGGCCCTTGTGCCCGTTAAGCCCCGCACGTTTCATCTGCTGAGAGCCAAAGTTGCATGCAGGAGGGCGGACAAAACTGAACGCATTCCTTGCAATTTTGTCGAACTTTTCAGCGCCAAAAACAATAATCTGCGTCAATATTCTTTCTTTAATTGGAATTTATGGGAGCCTCTGAAGACTGGTTCAATGCGGCCCCATGTCAGAACAGTCGAAGGAACTTGACTGAATTATGTTTTCTTGTACAAAATTGGGTGCATTGATAGAAAAAATAACTCAAGATTTCTCAATGGCTGAAGGGTTGCAGAACGGGGCCACCAAAGTGAAGACCACACCGGGGCGGAGAGCACCACTCCAGGGCAGACAGCCCCACTCCAGGGCAGAAAGCCCCACTCCAGGGCAGAAAGCCCCACTCCAGGGCAGAAAGCCCCACTCCAGGAACCTGGGGACACTAACCACTACCTGGGGACACTAACCACTCACCTGGGGACACTAACCACTACCTGTCCGTCAATATTGCCTGGTCAGGTTTCCAGCAAAGCCTTCTAAGGTAACGATAAATAATAACTTGATATCGGAAAATTTATTTTTGAGGCTTCGATTTCAAATGCAACCATCTTTTAAAATTATTATACGGTAATGTTGGAAAATAAGAAAACCAGTTACACTTCAGCGTTTGAAGAACTAAAACAAGATGCAGAAATATTTTTCCTAGGAAATTTGAAGAACCAATTGAAAATAAGGTATACAGGATCATTTTTGAACGCTTTGTTATGTATATACATCTATTGAATCTTTCTTTCGCTGATCTGGTATGAATTGAAAAACCATATTTTGCGACACACCGAATTTTGCAGACACTACAATTCTTCATTGAAAGGCATTTATGGTCTCCACACTGCTCTATTTTTAAGCATCGTTTACAACTCACTCGTGGTTAAAGTTCATTCCCACCGCCCATACAAAATTCTTGGAATTCAAGTGTTGCAACACTCTGATTAACGCTATTCTGGGTCTGCTTGGTCACCCGAATGAAATCAGCTTTTGATCAGAATCTCTTTTCCAACTTTATAGCGTCCTGAGAGTATGATATGCCCAAATGAAAATTAAGGGTGGCGCATCGATGATTATTGGTAGCGATGGTAGATTATAGGGGGCGTAACGATGAGTGGCCACATATGCCGAAAATCGCTAGTAAAATACTAATAAATCGATAGGATGGCGAGGGGACGCCTGTCGGAGACCACCACCGCCGTGCATCGAATGGACTATCATGGCGAGTATAGGTGGCTGTCATCGATGAATAATGAATGATTTATAAGGTAAAAATCGTCGATGACGCATTACAGTCAAATCTCTTGTAAGCCACCGATAACCGTTTGCCCAGACGGCGCAGTGAATGGAATTTCCCACTCTAATTTATCTAACGTAGAAGGGTGTTATTGGGTTGCTGATCATTAGAGGTCAAGACGAAACCATGACTTCGTTCTGTGTTCTTGGCTTGTAAGATTTTGATTCAAATAAATTCAGCGAAAATTTAGCACCACTTTTGATTTCCACCTGTATCCACCAATTATTATCGATGCTCAACTAATAATTTTATTTGGGTAGGTGGGGCACAGATGGCCCCCTATTGATCGATGGAGCACCGATGACCTATAGGTGTCCGGTTATCCAATACACTCTTATTCCACCAATAACTACCCATTGGCATCGGTGGCGCATCGATGAGCCACCGATGGCCACCTTTAAGTGAAGTTTATAATAATTTTTCCTTTATTTTAAAATTCGATGCACTTGTTAATGTTGCTTCATACAATCAAACATTCTGAGAACTACGTATGCACATCCACCATGGCAGTACAAGTAATATTGCCGGACATATAGCAGGAATAAATTATCCGAGTACCATACATATACCTTACCTTGTGAGAAATCGACTTGAAGAAAACTCCCTGCCTGCAGGATTAGAACTCCGATCTCCTACTTGGGACACTAGTCATTTTAAGAGACTTTTTTGTTGTACTGCAAGTATTTATTTTATCAAATGAAAAAGTTAATGCTACTACCGTGATGATAAGATGGTTCCATTAATTATTTTATCTGAACGTGCTGCTATATTAGAGTGAACAGCCGCTAAAAGAAACTTCGTTCATCACAACGAACGATGGTTCAGCTCCGCGTAAAGGCGATGCAGGAAAATGCTTGATACGTGTCGAAGCTTAATAATGTGAACATTACACCAATTTTGACAGCGGTTCGATTCGAAATATTTTGAAATCGAGCACATATTATATCTCACATATTCCAAGCAGGACGTGGTAAAGATTAGGAGGAAAGAAGCTCATCGAGGGCGAGCGCCAACCCAACAAATATGAACGTTTATGATAACACATCTCGCTCGTTGCACTTTAGAGAATAATTGCACTCTATATAAATGCGACAACATGAGGATATTACAAATAACATTACACACTTAATCGATTTCTACAATTTATACCATTATACACAGCAAGTTGGCGCATACGCAGAATTCACAACAAATTTACGAAAAATATATAGGGCGAACTTGAAAAATTGGAATCGCTTTCTTTTGTGTAACTGTATTTTCTGCAAACATTTTCACATTTTTCCGCGGACAATTTATATCAGGAGCAGCCTGATACCCGAAGTGGCTGCTTGAAACATTTATGAACACCATGATTCTGTCTGTCCGTTTTACTCGTATCACCCCCGATTTATTGTCACCCTCTCGTGTCACCCTCTCGATTTATTGGTGTTTTATTGTCGATTTTTTTGCAGATGTGGCCACCCATCGTTACGCCACTTATGATATACCGTCGCCATGCACCTATAATACTCGATGCGCCATCCTTAGTTTTTATTTGGGTATATCCACCAAGAATAATTCATGATACACCAATAATTTTCATTTGGTGGGGTGGCGAAGTCGTGTCATACTGAGCTTGCACGAATTTTAATTAAAAAATTATCGAATTTTCTCACACGATCGTCGGGTAATGTTTTCGGCGACAAAATAACATAGCTTGCGTTGCAGGAGACATAAATGGAACCCAGATCCAGTAACCAGTTATTTGAAAAGAAAGTTCGAAAGGTATGCCATACAATAACTCATAGACGATAAAAACGGTGGCTATAACATTGTGTTGGATCTTAAATTGCAACAGAATTACAGCTAAAATTAACACATACACATGAGAATGGAAAAGGTGGACGACGCTCCGGTAAAATCTGCGTCCAAATAGAATTTTCATACCCAGCAGCCTACAGCACGAATATCGTGCCGCTCTCACACGCAAGATTAAGGCAGCAATTAGGCAAATCCTATCAGGATGGCGACGCTCCTTCGTTTTCTGCTCCTCTCGCTGCACTCCGGCCAAGCCATCCCCCTTTGAGAGAGATATAAAACCTTAATTCATTACTAAGCCCGTAAACCTCTTTGCTGGAGACGAAAAGCGTGCAGGGCTGTAAAACCAAACAAAGGATTAAATGGAGCGATTTATAACGTAGAGCGTGTTGTAACATGGGTTACATTGAGCGTGTTGTGACGCGCGTTACGTTGTGTGTGTTGTAACATGGGTTACTTAGTGCGTGTTGTGACGCTCGTGAAATGTTGTGCGTGTTGTGACACGCACGTTATGTGGTGCGTGTTGCCTGCCGGCACACTGCACCACCAGCCTGTCCCACAGCGTGGCACACTGCACCAGCAGCCTGCCCCACAGCGTGGCACACTGCACCACCAGCCTGCCCCACAGCGTGGTACACTGACTGCACCAGCAGCCTGCCCCACAGCGTGGTACACTGACTGCACCAGCAGCCTGCCCCACAGCGTGGCACACTGCACCAGCAGCCTGCTCCACAGACCCCACAGCGTGGTACACTGCACCACCAACCTGCCCCACAGCGTGGTACACTGCACCAGCAGCGTGCATCACAGCGTGGTACACTGCACCAGCAGCCTGCCCCACAGCGTGGCACACTGCACCACCAGCCTGCCTCACAGCGTGGCACACCGAATCACCAGCCTGCCTCACAGCGTGGCACACTGCACCAGCAGCCTGCCCCACAGCGTGGCACACTGCACCAGCAGCCTGCCCCACAGCGTGGCACACTGCACCAGCAGCCTGCCCCACAGCGCGGCACATTGCACCAGCAGCCTGCCCCACAGCGCGGCACACTGCACCAGCAGCCTGCCTCACAGCGCGGCACACTGCACCAGCAGCCTGCTTTACTCTAGAATCTTCATCAAGAGAGGACACCGAGAGCGGATATCTAGAGAACTCTAGAGAGGTCACACAGAGGGGTTGTTTTGACAGGTCATCTAGAAGGGACATCAAGATGAGCTACCTAGAGGGGACTTGACATCTAGATGAAAAATTCATAGGAGATACAGCGTGGAAACAGCTGGATGGGAAATCTAGAGAGGAGTTGACATCTAGAGGAGACATTCATAGGAGACTTCGTGAGGGGACACCGGCAGCGTATATAGCTAAAACAAAACGAACGTATTGAAGAGTAAAACAGGTGTTGTTTACAAAATTTACTGCACATGCAAACATTCAAACAGCAAAAGCCATTCTATAGAAAATACATAGAATTCCAAGTTACTATAAAGGTATATACTTAGATGCATATAGAAAAGTTCGGCACAGAGAAGAATATTCCTTTGGATCTGTTCGTACAATTGATGCACCTATTACAATGCTATTTTTACATAAGGACTGATAGACTGTGGAGCCAAAGAAGCGAAGACACATCAGCTTAAAATACACATAAAAATATATGTGGCTAAATTAAAACCTCCTCTAAAACAAATGACCAATCCCCGAAACGGAGACTAGAAATCTAACCCCACACTGAGACACGCCTCAACAGGCAATGTCAGGTTGAATCATTGTTGAAACAACAAAACTCACGACGTTGAAATAGCGTTGAATATTAGTTATAATGAAAATTGAATCAACGCCATTTTTTAACGTCGAAAATTTCGACGTTATTTCAACGTTGAAATCGCGTTGTCATCTGCCGGTAAAATCGCGAAAACATATATGCCATTTTAAAGTCAGAATTTAACGCGATTTCAACATTGAAACGTCAAAATGTACGATGTTGAAAAAATGACGTTGATTAAATTTTCATTCTTTACTAACATTCAACGTTTTTTCAACGTCGTGAGTTATGTTGTTTCAACGTTGATTCAACCTGGCATTGCCTGCTGGGACGACCCAACCTATCCACCGAGACAAGCGACCTAACCTAAACTGGAAGAGGAGATTAAGGTAAGGTTTCTGGGGAGATCACGTCACGCCCTCGGGGCGAACGTGAAGGTGAGGGGCGTCTCGGGCTTGAGGGTGAACTGGGACTTGACGCGCATCTCCTCCTGGTGCTCGAATCTGACGGTGTACTTCTGAAGGACCTGTGGGAGGTAAAGGGTTTTGAAGCAGGTGTGTGTGGAAGAAAGGTCTGGCAGGAGCCAGTAGATGAGGTGTCAACAGTAGCTTGTATGAGGGGTCAAGCGGGGCTTCGGAAAGATGGTAAACAAGAGGTTGGGAAAGGTAATCAAGTAGGATTGGAAGAGGAGCTCAGGCTGAGCTTGGGAAGGGGAGGTCTGGCTGGAGCCTTGGGATATGTTTAAGCTGGGCTTTGGGAGGCCAAACAAGGAAGGGCAAGCAATTGACCTCGCTTGGTCAATCTACTGACCAAGGGTCGAGCATTGGGAAGGAAGGTGAAGCAATGTCATGGATTAGGAGGCTATTTAGCGGTCAGAGGATGGGAGCTCAAGGAAGGGTTCGAAAGAGAAGGTCAACCAGGGGCCTGGGGAGGAAAGGAGAAAATAAGGTCTGCGGGGAAGGGATAAAGCTGATGTACAAGGAAGAGGTACATGTCATGTTGTGGGAAGAGATGTTTTACGCTGGCGAAGGAGACACGTCATTATACCGATTGTCTCAGCTTTAGGGGGGTGAACACGTAACGTTGTAGTAGGAAAGAGAGTCTCACCCTGACGAGGAAGGTGAATATCTGCTGCTCAGCGATGCGCCTCCCCACGCACATGCGGGTGCCGTGGGAGAAGGGGAGGGAGGCGAAGGGGTGCATGGGACCGAAGGGCCTGTCGCGATCCCAACGCTGGGGGAGGAACTTCTTCGCCTCGGGGAAGAACTCTTCCTGCTGCGATATGACAGACTGCAAGCTCAACACCAGCGTCTGTTGAGGAGAGTGATGGTGTGTCTGTTAATTTTGATTGTTCCATAATTACAAGCGCTTTAGATTAGGCAGGATATCTTGCCCGTTATGTCGCAGAATCTATTCAGTGTGAATAACTTGAGGGAAAATTCTAGCATGAAGGAAAATTCAATTGAGGGAAAATTCAATTAAATTGCTTTAATCATTGATTTGATACAAATTCAAATAACTGGTTTATAGATGATCAAGAATGTATGACGCTTCTGTGTGTGGTGGCAGGGTGAGGTGGCAGGGTGAGGTGGCAGGGTCTCCACCGTCCCACTCCACCGTCCCACTCCACCGAGGGTATCACCTCACCCCAGCAGGCACGCGGTATCCCGACATGACGACGTCGCTGCAGAGGATACGGGAGGAGCCAAACACCAGCGGGTACAGCCTGCGAGGACTCCGCATTAATCCCGTGCATTATTTGATCAACACTTGAAGCCAATATGGACCCAAGGTAACAGAACAGCTTCCATATATCTGAAATGTATTGCTGACTGTTCAATTTCACTCCTGATGGGACAAAAACGAGTGGGGACCTCCCAGTGGCGGTTACCGCGGCCCAAACCATCACGGACATGGGATTTTAACGTCATGCTACTGTTCTGGTTGCCACAGATCTATCCCGACTCCAAACTCTGTCATTTTGACGGTTAAAGCTTTGTTCTATGTCAAATTTTTTTTTCGCCACTGAACACCAAGTTGGGCAGCGTGCCATCCTCAATGAGATCCAGAATATGCTGGCATCTTTCGAGCCTCATTCGTTCATGACGGTCTGTTAGTTCATGTCTTGTTTGCATCTTGTAAGGGGAGGTTTTGTGGTCATCTTTGAGGACTCTACGCATTGATGTCTGACTGACTCCTGTTTCTGCAGCCAATTTGCAGCTGAGCGACGAGGGTTTCTCCTCAACTTCTCCCTCGTGTTTGTGACCAATTGTTTTGTTCGGACACTTCGTTTCCTTCCTTGACCAGGTCGATTGCATGTTTCGCCCGTTTCCTTAAATTATTGACCACCTTCCACACAGTTTCACGATGAATTTGTTTTTTTTTTGCAGTGACTGAAGTACTCTCGCCCTTTTTATGAAAGTTTACAATTGCATTTCTATCTACTGCCATAAGTAACTGTAAATATAAACAACTTAGACTTATGCAATATAAAATAGACGAATTAATAGACAATATTAAGCTTCATTATAAAAGAAAAGTCTCCTAGAAACCAATTTATTTTTATATAGCAAACATCCGTTGCCATAAATATGGCGGACCCTGTAATTTTCATGATTTGTATTCTTAATTTATCTTAGATTTTATTGCACGATATGGCGCGTCAAAACTCCTCCACGTCTTCTTGGAGAAATTACCCCGTCGATGTCCTTTGACCTCAAAGCTCCCCTAAAGACACGCCTCTCACCTCAAGGCCTTCCAGAAGACGAGCCCCCTCATCGCAAGGCCTCCCTGAGGACGTGCTCCCTCACTTCTAAGCCTCCTTGAGAACGCTCCCTTCTCCTCAAGGCCTCCCTTAGGACACGCCCCTCACCTCAAGGTCTCCCTAAGGACGTGTCCCAGGCCCGGAATGGCGGCGAGATGCTGGGGTGTAAGTGGTGCGCTGGCATCGCCCACGACGCTATCCACGGTCTCTTGTAGGCGCCGTTGTTCCTGCGGGTGTCGCGCCAACAGGTACAGAGTGAAGCCGAGGGCGTTTGCCGTCTAGAGAGGAAGAGATGATATGGTTAAAATTTATCTTTGTATATATAAAAAGTATTTAAGGCAATTGAAAATAATTTCGATCAACATACAACAGCTTTATCGGGCCACCTACAGTGCTGCCGGTAAGGTTTGAATAGGGCACTGGTGTACTCCAGTAACTATTGGTTCTCGGCGGTCACACTGCATAATTAGGCTGCTTGGTTTGGGTCGAGGAGGGGAGTTCACCCTGCCACCTCACCACCTTGATCTCTTTTTGACTAATAACGAAATAGTTGTGGTTGTCGTTCGGGTCGAAGAAACCTCACTGTCGACCACCGCCTGGTTTGGTGGATACGACAATTGGAACTGAAACTCAGTCCAGGGCTATACCCCAAAAGGACTGGTATAGGACTTAATTTCCATCATCGAAGAACGGATTGGAAGGCAATTTTTAATGAACTTGACGAAACTAATTGAAGAGAAGAGTTTCACGAGATGAATGCAGAGGAAATTGTTACACAACTATGTGAGAAATTAGCACAGCTGTGTGTACGTCATACCCCGAGAAAAACAGGCCCCTAAGTCCGCAGAATTCCGGGAGACCGTCGAAACCTCATGAGAAAATGCAAGCGATTAAAAAAGCGAATTACTGAATCCACTAGTGACCTGATGAGACAGAGACGAGTTTAGAGCTCCACAAGGAAACTGAACGCAGGTTGCAGGACTCGCACAGGATGGAAGAATAAGCTGCCGAGGAACGAGTAGTTAAGGTCATCAGAGAGAACCCGAGGTGTTTCTTCAAATACGCCTAGTCCAAGGCTAAAATAAAGACGCCAATGTCATTGTCGGAGCAAACCAGGGCATGTGTGAGTTACTAGGATCGCAGTTGAATCAGTGTTCTGTAACCCCCGCTACTCAAAATAGGAGAACGAAATCGAAGTTCTCCAGTACTGCCAGGTGAAAGGGGGTTAGAGAACATTGAGTTTGGACCAGAAGATATGGAAATAAGTATCAAAGAACTGGCGACGTTTTCAGCATGCAGGACCGGATGTAATTCCGACGGTGCTGTTGAAGAAGTGTGTTGAAGCACTGATGGCTCCGCTCACAATGCTCTGGAAAGCCTCGATGCTGGAGGTAATTATTCTTGAGAGCATCAAAGTGGGACTGATGCTCCTTGAGAATTGATAACCGAGGCCCTTAATAATAATTACCTCCTCCAGATCATTGTGAGCAGAGCCCTCAGTGCCCCGAAACTTCATTGGGTCGTGGTGTTGAAAACGTCACCAGTTCCTTAGCTACATAACGTCTGATGCACATTGTGCATTCGTAATGACTAGCAAGATATGAACGTATAAATGGAAGGCTGTGATACTGTGAGTTATAGTTAGCTATGAAACTTTGAGTCAAGCAACGGACTCAGAGTTTTTTATGAGGAAGACGGAAAGTTCAACTGTGATGAATTGCTTACCATTACAGGTGAATTTGGAGCCCTATAGGCAGAACTATAGAGGGTAGCTGACACGAAGTACAGACCACAACGGAGAATGAGTGAGGAGATTTGTGAACCCCATTTAGCCCGTAGACAGGGATGAGGATGACACAGATCGAACGTCTGGTCTCAGCGTTGTATGGGTGGATGGCTAGCAGACCAGAGCATGTTTTGTGTGGTACCTCACCAGTAAAGTACGAAGATTCAATGCGTGAAGCTTAGGGTCTGTCAATGAAATGGACGCGACTGCCGTGATCGGGTGCTCGCCTAACAAATAAGTGCGTGATGGTAGAACATATTATGGGGTGTTGACTTTATGGACATAATGAAACGTTGCCATTCAGCACATAATGCAGTATTGCCGCTCATTACATAAGACCATGTTGCTATACATCACTTGCAGCGCTGCAATCTCACGGTCTCAATGCCCGCCAGCAGAAGGTCGAGGATGATGGTAGCCACGTCGCTGCGATTGAGGCCGTCGGTGGATAAAAGCGTCTCCATGATTGACAGCCTCCTGTGGGGGTCCTGTGAGGACGTGACTTCTTGTAGGCGATCCTCCGCCTCCTTGATGGCCTCAATTGCTAGCCTGGAGAATAAGATCATGCGATAAAACGCGGGACAATAGAAACTGTACTGATGGGAATTCCAGGCCATCATCAATCAATTCAAATTTGGCAGCGTTAAGATATAACATAGATTAGTCGAGCAGTTGTTGCTTCATCCAATAGATTGAAAATCATAGATTGATAGATTTTCATCATAGATTGAAAATACAATTATATCCTATTGCACAGTTTGTTTTTGAGTGATTTTTTTTTATTTTTGGGACATGATGTTTTCGCCTTTGACTCAGAATGAAATACAATTGCTTGTTCGTGCTTGCGTATCGCTCAAAAATGCATTAAAAACATAGAAATTAATGGTAAAAAATACTTCAAGCTATTTTTCCATCCATAGTATATTAGGCAGGGTGAGGTGGATTCGCACCAGACGCTATGGAGTCGTGGTGGGTCGCAAGACGCGCGTAAGGCCGCATGACTCACGCTAGGAAGGCGTCGTGGTGGGTCTCAAGGCGCACGTAGGGCTTCGTGCGGTAGAACATCCAGGCGGGGAAGCCGATCTCTGCTTCAGTCGCGGCGTTGAAGAAAGCGTTAGCCGAGGCCACAAGCTGCATGGGAAACGAGTCCTGGCGAAGGCCGGGGTCCAGGCAGCCCAGCTCTCGGTTGAGTGCAATCAGACCAACACCTTGAATTAATCAATCAGGATGTTAACCAACCCTGAGAATTCAATCAATGTTCGATATTGTAAATCATTACTGAAACGACATATGTAAGCCAAACAGCAAGCAAGATAACCTAATTCATAAGACATAGGCCAGCCTAAGACATATTGAACCAACAAGAAGTGGCTACTCTATCTGCCATTAATGAAGTAGATTCAACTAACATATAATGAGGCCCATTCAACCCTTATCAGCGGCTAAGCAGATTTTAAGGAAACAACAAGAAGCGAGTAATGAACAATATTTCGTTGACGTGAGGATGAGGTGCTGGTGGTGCCACTAGGAAAGTGTGGAAAAGAATAAGAGGTGGCGCAGATTGGTCAAAAAAGGGAAAGGAGAAAAGGAATTGACAGTAGGAAATGAAAAAAGGGCTCTGCGCATAATCAAGTTGGAAATTGACATGTATGTATTGATTGAGGTTACGGATTGTGGGGGACCCTATAAGGACTTTGAATAATTTATATGGGTGATGGTTCTATATTTACATTTTTTGAGCACGACTTACACTCGAGTGCCCACTTGTGGAGCTCATGCAGGAAGTCAGGAGGCACTTGCCCCGTCCCTTCTTGCAGCAGGTCTATCCTGTAGCGAGGTTTATGGTTAAAATAACGCGCTTGTAATGATTGTGGATATGGTAGTTCAACAGGTTATTATTAGAAGCTAATATTGTGGTTGCCGACCTTCTTACGTCATCCATACCTTGAACCGGTTCATCTAAATAATTTTTGAAACGATGCATTTAAATAATTAACTAATTCTTATTGAAGAATAAATCACAACTACGTAATACTCCTTGTCAATGCCTTATATTAAGCATTAGTCGGCGCTAAGCTGTTGGCACCCATCGTTCTCGCAGCCCCATCTATGAAAAGAATAATTTTTAAAAGACAAATTTTTGGCCCAGAATTGATTTTTTCTGAAAAAGAAAAAAACGTCTCTGAAAATGTTAAGAAGAATTGTCTTGATTAACTCGGTATTCAAGCTTCTGCGCAGCCTAATGGTCTTCAGTACTGCGGAGAGAGCTGTAGGTCGCGGGTGAGATTCAGAGTTAGGTTCTTCGGTCAAAGAAATAGAAATAAGGGAATAAATATGCCCCTATAACTATGACTTTATGTTCCTAATGTAGCTGCTAGGACACTACGCTTAAAGAATCATGCAAGATAATTTGTATATAATAAACTCGATGGTATATTAGCATTATAAGTAGATTGCATTTAGAAGATCGATTCAATTTTCAAATTTAACATTTTAATAATGTGGTTTAAACGTAAGAATTTAATATTTAAACGTCGTAGAAGTAACATCATTTCAATGTTGAACTGTGGTGTCATCGCTACGTTGCAAGGATAAATTTGCTTTTATTCTGGACCAATATTCAACATGATTCAAACGTCATGAACGGAGCACGTTTAAATGTTAATTCAGTTAGAAAATTCTCGTTCTGTATCTTGGCAACGCTTGTTCTGTGTAACATGGCAGCACCAATCTTGCAGCGTTTGGTGCAGCTCGTGCTGCTCGCTTTTCAACGGTTTGCAGAGGCTCGTTCGTACCTTTGGCGGTCGCTTTGGTCTCCTGGAATTTCGGTTTGGCTCGTTTACACATTGCTCGCTTTCTCAGCGGCGTATCGAAGATCGTAATATCAGGAATCATGACTGAATTTCACGCTTTTCAATAGAGATCGAACCAACTTCATCCGCTTCCTTGCGAATACGTAATTCTTAACCTTGGCAGTCATGTCTAGCCTTCACGAGCTTCTGGATGGCTAGTACCCAAATGGCTTATTTTTCTCGGCGGCGTGCCGAACCTCGTTTTCTCGGCAGTCGTGACTGCCTTCCAGTGTTTCGGCGTGTCATGTCGAAAAAAGTGCAGCTGCAAAATTATTTTTTGATTTTTTAGTTGACTGGGCTGATAGGTGGCAGCTGTGTTTAATGCTGATAAATGTAAGTACAGTACATCAGATTAGGAAGATCAAAGTCGAACTTTCAATATGAGAAGACATGGTAGCAACGAGAGAGTGGTTGAGAGAAAAATGCGGGGGAGAGAGTTTTGGGAGTTTATGTCGACCAGTGCCTATACTTTCAAAAAAAAGTTAAGAGATCGTAAGTTCATCAGCCAATCAATGACGGCCTTTCAAGTAAAATACACCAATCACAGACAAGAAAATTGAGTGTAAGTACTTACGTTCACTTAGCGAGTTTTGAAAGTATTACCCCACGAGTGGAAATTTTCTATGCATTTTGAAATGCAAGTTAACAAATCAAATAATCTGCTCGGACTGATAAAATGCTCCTGCGGGTTCCTAGAAGCAGAATCGATGAAGCTGTTTGTTGAAGACGTGCAACAAGGATAATTCCAGGCTACGCCTGAAATCGAGATATTTGGCTTTTTTCATTTTTTAGTTCATTTTGGCGGAAAAGGAGCGTCAAGCACGGCATACAGCATGTATGTATGCCCGTGCCTTGGTTTTGGCGCAAAGCAGTTTAAAAAGTATATAAAATAATTATTTTTTAACAAAATTTACCAAGATTTCTTTGAAAAATTGCATAAAGTTTTCATTATTTACGTTAATTGACACTAACATGAAATTTGTCTTAATTTGAGCTCATTTGTCAGCTCATTTGAGTTGGTGATAAAGGCGCGTCGAACGCAGCAAACCGCATGTATTTTATGTGCGTGCTTTAATTGGTTTAAAATAACAGTGTGTAAAATTTGTGTCCAAAGATTTATTTGAATTATATGGTATTTATAGAATATCATTCGCGTTAAACTGGATAACAGTGATCATGTGTCTTCTTCGACGCGTGATATGGTGCGCTCAATACGAGAAATAGGCGATATGAAAGCTGGAGACACATTATCAAGTAAATTTTTAGCTACTAAGACTGTGTTATCGACGTCTGCGTGGCAACTTTAAGTGGAGTATACAAGTTTACTCAAACTTTGTACAAGCTTTTAGATTGACGATTAGTGTATGAAAAGTGGAAAAAGACTAAGGATAGCGGTTATAATATTATGAAATCTGTGGTTCAGCTCATGCATGCGACAACATTTCATGTCGTTTCGTGTCACGAATATGTGGAACAGACTCTCTGCTGTCATCGTTCAAGAACAGACTAAATAAAGCTATACAGAGGCATATGTTCGACTATAAGTTCAGCTGACAAACTGGTATTTTTTTCAAGGCCTCCCACACTCACCATTCCAACAAAAGAAAAGAATTGATTTTATTAATTAAAAACGGAATGGTTTCATGTCAATCATCAGGGCCCCGACCTTAACGCCTCTGATGGTGGCCTACACCGACTCCGAGGGTCACTGAGCTGTGACGCGAGCGAGGAGCGGGCCCACGTCGAACTTTTCTCTGACTGAGCCAAACCCAACCTTTGCTCCAACCATAGAGTCTCTCTACGTTCGCCGGACAATTCCGTAATGCGACGGCCAATCTGTGATATTAAAGGACCAGTCGTTTCACCATATGTGCCCGTCGTTTCTAATGCGACTGGCTCGAAACGATACCGAGCTTCCAACGCCGCGTATTTACGTCTCTGGTTGACTGGTGGTTGATCATGAACTACTATCAACTTTGAATAGATCTGGTCAAAAGGTCAGTACTTAGATCTCTGGTTGACCAGAACATTGCAAGAATCGGTGACTAATAAAACTTGGTCTATTCTACTATACTACACAGGATACAACGCTGACACAACTATAATATATTGTCTTTATTTACTATTTACGCAGGCTTCTTAGTGGCTTAGCTTCTTCATAGCCGCCAAGCAGAGAGCAGAAGGTCCAGGGCTCGAGTATGCTGGTACGGTCCAAATACTCGTAACTCTAATCAACACTTGGTGGCGCTTACGAAGCCATTCTTCAATCATGCCAGCAATTATCGCCAGCTAATTGGTTCCATCCAGCACTAACATGTGCTGGGTACGATCCAAATACAGCATTGAGATTAGTTGTGAACCACCCCGAATGCTTCGGTAAGAAGTTAGTACGGTCGTTAATAGCGGTCGATTAACCAAGGTAGGTCGTGATTGCTGTGCTGGGTACGATCCAAATACTCGTAACTTTAATCAATACTTGGTGGGGCTTACGAAGCCATTCTTCAATCATGCCAACAATTATCGCCAGCTAATTGGTTCCATCCAGCACTAACATGTGCTGGGTACGGTCCAAATACACGTAACTGTAATCAACACTTGGTGGCGCTTACGAAGCCATTCTTCACTCATGCCAGTATTATCGCCAGCTAATTGGTTCCGTCCAGCACTAACCTGTTCATGAACTTCTTGGTGGCGCCGTCAACAGCCGGCAGGTACATAGCAACGCTGCGTGGGCGCAGCAAAGGTGCCTGTACACGACTGCGCACTCGCCACCACTCTTCTCCATGCCTTGAGGCAAAACAGAGGAAAAACTATATTGAAATTAAATAATTATTAAATTCCTGAGCTCTAAAGCTTTAGATCACTTACTTATTAATAAAATTCTTAAGTTCAGCGATTAAGAATTTCAAGTTGTGGCGACCAGGTATGAATATTTACTCGAGTTACCCTCGAAACTAATTTTCTGACGCAGTGCCTTATAATGTTAGGAAACTCCAGTGTTCATATTTATTTACATAAGTGTAATACCGTGCATAATCTGGTAACCAAACTTTGATTCAGTTAAGTAGTAGAGCTCTTCCCGTGTTTCATTCCCTAATACGAAAGACGGTTGTAATTTAAGACGCTAGCGCAGCCTAGTCACACGATTCATACGCCTTTAACCGATTCATAGGGCACTTGGTGCAAGTATCGTTTCGCACGAGTACGTCTTTAAGGTAGTAATACCGGGCTGCTAGCATTCCCATAATCATACAAAATAAATGAAATCTCAACATAGTTAAAAATCGATTTCGTGGAGTCAAATACAGAAACATCCAGGTATTAGAACACCCGGATGTTCTGGTCAGAAGAAGCATCAACTTAGATTCTATAGTGGAGTCAAAGCAAACGAAGTCTGTTCGAATTAATACGAGGAAAACAGCAACACCGGCGTACACGCCGTCTGCGCTGGAGCAATGGTCCGCTGTCACTTGCTTTTATCTGTAAGCTTCTTACTGACAAACTCTGTTCAAGGAAGATCATCTTCGATCTGGCAGTAAGAAAAATACGAAAACACTCTTTAAAAAAAATTATGAGCAATGTTTGAACACATGCTAGTCTTAAACGCTAAAATATTTTGATTCTCAACGCGTAAAATAAGTTCTAATTAATGGTTCTTTATTTTGCTCGAAGGAAGGACAGCCCTTTTCAGAGGTAAAGTTTGAATTTTATTTTTTTAGGTATATCTCTAAATCATTAATTAGACGCCGTATGGAAAACATAACTATAGGAAACCGGTAGATAAATCTATTGAATTGGAATAAATAGGAAATAAGGTAGAATATTCAAAGTGTGTGTTATAAAAATTTCTCAAGATTTTATACATGCATATGTTGAATTGATTGGGCAGGTCGTTTTTCTCCAGGCTCAACTCTGGGTTCCTAGACGATGAAAGAATTGCAGCTCAAATCGTAGCAAATGAATAAAGAACATTTTTTATATAATTTTTTTAGAATATATCGATAAATTTGAAGGAGAGTTCTCCTCTACATTTATTGTTCCATTTTCCTTGAGACTAGCATTTTTCTGCCTCAAAATTTGATATTTGTAACGTTTCATCCATCATCAAGTTTTTAGGTTTTGCTCGTGAGTTCCTCACAGAGCCCAGCAGGTAATTAAAAAAATGTAATCAACTATTTCCAAGCAATTAACTTAAATGTTGACAAGATTCCAAAAAAGACATAACTCTTAACCCAACAACTTTTTAGAGTTTGGAGGGCCTAACTTTTGATTGCTTACATTTCCCTAAGAACTTTTCAGACCATGAAGAACTTCTCAGAAGTTTTTAATGCGATGATAAAAGAATAAGAGTCAATTTGTGCCTTTAGTTTCATAGACTAATTTGATATTAAATTAAATAGAGGCTTATGCACTTTTTTAACATCGTTGTAAAAAACTTGTTCCATGAATTTTTCTTACACGAAGGCGTATTCAAGTGTATTTCTAGTATTTAAAAACCATCATATCATTCCCATTAGTCTAGCCCATGGTCTTAAAAACAAGTGCAAATTTAAGAAAAATCTCAATAAAATATCAATGGTAAAAATTTTTCTTCGTTATAAATTTCTTCTTCACCAAAGAACTATTTAACTGATTTTTTTTCCTTCGTATCCTTTTCGCGAAGATAAAATAACTCTGTTAATGAAATTAGATTGGCATATTTTTTAAGCTTTTAAGGTTTCTGCTGATCTGATGCGATCTAGGATCTTGAACTGAGTTTCCGAAGCTTTCTCCGTGTCAGAGAACAAATTAGCATTTGACTCCAATTTAATGAAGCTTAGTTAGGAGTCACTCTGACTGATCCATCAAATAAATTAGTAGAGTTTACAAATAAATCTGGTAAAATGTTCACGCTCTTCTTCGTCTTGGTGTAGGTGGAATAATTCCGTATTTTTTGTCGTGAGAGATCGTTGGAGTCTTTCAAGAACTTGCGTTTTATTTTCGTTTCTATTGAGAAAACATAAAACTGAGTATTTCCTAAGTAACTCTCGAATTGGCGTAGTACAATAATATAAAAAATATATGTTCAGATTTGAAATGCCTAGCTCCTTATCGAACCCGGTGGAAATCTAGTAGCTACTTCAAACTATCGTCAGTCATGAAAAGATCCGGTCAAATGACACGAGTTTAGATCTATGAACAAGGCACGAAAAGGAAAAGAATCGGCGACAGGCCACATCAGGCCTACACTTCAGCGACGACATCACTATGTTATGTTATGTTAATATAATATAATATAATAGCGGTTTCAGCGTTTATTATTGTTGCTGATTCTTAACATCGCTGAACATTCACAGCTTATTGCGGTCTCGAACACGCAACTAACTGCTCTAACTTTGCTTTGCTTAACAACTTCGCTTGCCTCCTCGCCGATTCTAACCATAAATGACGCACAGAGCTGGAATCAAACCCGCAACTCTTTGCACCAATCCTAGTACCCTGAAATGTAACCACTATATAGCTGGACCACCCTATTAATAAAGTCATAACCTTTATCTCCTGAAATTTTAAAGAAATTATTTCATTAACAACCTACATTGGATGAAAGTTTTATTTCTCCGCCATTCTTACTGATATAGAAACGACTCATGCATGTTTTCTGAGCACATTAATCGCAGCTAAAAAGTGTATTTTTTCGCTTGATTACTATACATTGAATCGGCATGACAACTAATCTTCCCTCCATTGATCATCGGTCCTTCCATTGACTCATGAATCGATTCTTTCATTATTGAATTCAAGTGAGTAATTCTTATAGGTTAACTGCACGAGTATTTTTTGTGGTTCAAAGCAATTCGTGAGTTCTTATCATGCGGCGTTAAAGATTTCCTCAATGCCTTATAAATATTTGTGGAATTCAACTTATAATTATAAACGTTAATTTTGATTGGAATTCTTCGACGGCAATGCGAGAGTTTACTTTATTGCTTATTTATTCAAAATCATTTTCATCTAAAAATTTTTAAAGTTTCTGTGCGCCGACATATCGAATTTGGAGCATTTATGTATTCAAAGCATTACTGTTAAATATAATAAAGAATTTTCTCAAAGAAAAGTAATGCTGGCAATCAATAATCTTGATAATAATAATAATCTTATGTTCGCATAATATATAAATTCTCAAATAATAATCAACAATCTTATGTTCGAATAATTTATAAACTATGTGAACATAATATAATTAAAAATTATTAATTATTAGGCTCAAAATATGTCTTATTCATCTCAGATTCTCGTCGCAGTGTAATAATAAATCTCTACTCAAACTTTGGTTCAAAACTTTACGTAGATTTAAATACAATATTGAATGTTTTAATGGTGGTGATGTATTTACTTATGGAATTAGTCGTGCAATTGACACTAAAAATTATCAACAGAATATTTTTACCTATGGAATCGATTTATCAACTTGAAAGAACTTTTAACTATTTTTCTGTAACAAACTTTTCCTTATATTGACAATCTTTTTGTATTCTGACGCTTTTTTTATTTTATGACTCATTTATATATTCTGACAATTTTTATATTCTTACAAAATTTTCATATCATGACAAACTTTACAAATTACAAACTTTTTATATTCGGACCAAATTTTTGTATTCCTACTAATTTTTGTTTTCTGACCAACTTTTTCTTATATTTTCATGGAAATTGAACGTTCACAATATACAGCTTAACTAATCCAATCTCCATCTATCACACTTCACAAGAGCAAGCCAGATGCAACGTTCCAGAACGCGAACGTCGGGGCGAGACATATCAGAAATGCTTCTTTATTCAGTCAATCGTCGAGGATCGGACACCAGCTTGAGCGAACGTTCAGTAGGTAACTTAGATACGTTTACGTCTGGAGATTCAATTTTATTTGATTCAAGACTAAGCCTTGAAACTAATGTTGAAGCAAAGCTGACTCTGAACCTGCAATCAAATCGTGAATTCACCATACATGGGTTGGCGAAGGATAGGTTGGGACAAACGGATCATTGAAATTAATTGAGATGAAAAAGTTTGTAAAATAATGAGTCAGCCTCAGTATCAAAGTCGGATACAAATTCCTGAGCAAGAAGTAAGTGGTGAATAAACTCAGTGTGAAACTATGAACAAATTCATCGACTGTGCTGGTGCGCCTTGATCCCTTACTATTGACATCATTATTTGTATTTTTTATTATTGAAAAATGATTCACATTATTGACTAATGACTACGTAATACTTTACACAGGATCTGTTAATTAACGGCAAGCTTACATATCTGACTTACTCAGTGAGAAGACCGGTCTTCTTATTGAAGAAGTTATCTTTGTTGTGGTCACGCACAGCTTTCAAGCACTCAAACCCAATACGTCTTGGGTCCTCCATGGTGCTCTTGTACAGAATCTCTACGTCGTCAGGGCTTGTGGTGACCACCATCGTGGGGGCGCCAAATACCTTCAACTTGACGATGCCGCCATATTCTCGGGTGATGCTCTCCCAAAACTTTTGCACGTTATTCAAATCGAAGTCTGAGAGATACGCAAGAAACAAATCAAGTATAACGCCGTTATATTTACACGGGAAATAATATCTAGTTTCCTACTGTAAAAAATTAGTGTCGTGTCATGGACTGCTACGACTGATCAGTTCTCAAAATAATCTAATTATACGTGTTGAAAGAACTTTGATAAATGCTCTTACAATTAGTCAATATAAAAGGAGCTATCGTGCAGTAATATCATGAATTGTGCAGTATGTTCAGACTTTTTTTTTGCGTAAATGATTTGTAAGAACGCACACTCACATTTTGAATCAGATATGTAAATAATTGTAGAAAAACAATGGTCAAAAACCATCAGAAAATAAATTTACGACTTTTACGCACCTTTATGAGTGAAGAACAAGAGAGTGTTACCAATGAGAGGGAGTGGTTTTGGGCCGGGTATATCCGAGAAGTTTTTTGGATTCAGGGTTTTAGTCGCAACTTCATGGATTGATCTGTGGCATCCGCTTGCACTAAATATCAGGGAATTTTTGACGGTTAGTGGCAATGCACAACTCGGTAATGCCACCTGTTGAGTTGGAAACTTTCCAGCCGTACCATTAAAAATGGAATGACCGTTTCCGGAAATTAAACGAATGAAATATTGAGCTCTTTGAGGTTGACAAGTAGTCTTTGGCGTGAGCATCGAACAGTTCTTGAACCTTAAAGCCATTATTAGAGCTAGCAGATCCCGGTAAAATGAACTCCTCTATTAGAAATCTACGTATTCTGTTTAAGCAGCAATTTTTTCAACGATCCCTGGAATGCTGAAGCAAAAGAAGATTGAATGCCCATGCAAAATAATTGTGATGCGGCCAGACAATTTTCTTAATAATTTACTCGATAACTAAAAAATATTAATAACAAAAGATTTACAGAGATTTTGATGACATTTCCGGCATTACTGCTTTCTTCTTTGGTTAAATTGGGTATTAATTTCCAATAAATCTAAATGTTTCTTCCATACATTTCGATTTAATACATTTTATAAGACTTACAAAATACATTCAACAAAACTCGCATCAACACTGAGATGTGTCAGTTGGAATGAACGGTGAACGAATCTAAGCTATTTATCATAATACTCCAAAGAGTGTTTCTGAGGATCTGAACTCGGGATTTAACCTCATTAGCTTTAATCTACGGCGTCAACAAGCAAGTTTTGCCTGTAATAATAGTTGCTTATATTGTGTTAAAAAAACACTATTCTCACTGATTAGTTGTAGTTTCTCTATCACTTAGAGTTTACCGAGATATAAATTTTGTCGTTGCAATGTAGGGCTCTATTGCTCTAACGTGATATAAAAAAAATCGATCAGGGCTGGAGCGTAAATCAGAAGCTGATTTTCAAATGCAGTCACGCTTTGGTAATTCAGTGTTTACTACCTATAAATATCTCATTGTTTTTATCGTTACCTCTGCAATCAATTACTGATAAGGATTGTCTACTATCTTCCTATGAACCATGGGTGAAGATTATTTTGTGCGACTATCACGGAATTCTCGTTTTCTTTGATTTGAGTTAACTTTATGACTAAACTATTGAATGCTATATTAAGTTTGCCATTAGTTACGAACTTTTAAGAGTTCGTAATGAACTGCAACAAACTAATGCTATAATAAGAGACGAAATCATAGTTAACAGCTCCCTGTGTCGATCTTCATTGTCAAGGCTTGGTTGAGTGCCTAGCCTGGACTGAGTCAAAAGTCAACTACAAGTTGATTTCAAGCTATGGTGTATTGATTAATTTTGGATTAGCAGCCAAAATAAACCATCGAATTGATTCCGGGAAAACCAAAACTAATTGTTGGGACAAAAAAATCACCAGAGTTAAACAATTAAAAAAAGGTCGGTTTTCCATTGCTGTATTTTTATCGAATTCCGTCGACAGTTCTACGTTAATAAATAAAAAAACATTTACTTTTTTGAACCAACACTATCGCATCGACGCTGACGTTTGCTTGAAAGTAATTTCTTCTTTTCGGAAGTTTTTCAAGTAATTCAGAAGTTTAACTTACAGTTTAATTTAAGCTGCATTTCAACGTTGTTTTGGAATAGCTTACTTTTCAAACAAAAGTTCACCACGATGTAAGCGTCGCAAAATTTGGTCATTTCAACTCTGATAGAAGTAAAATATTCCTCCAAGTTTTTGCAGTTTTTTTCATATGGATTTTTTGGGAGGCGAAGACGCGCGACGATACGTCACCAGATTTGAAGGCCAACTGCTGATCTGACGACTCGAGTGCGGCGAGCTCAGTGCAGCTGCCGTGTTTGCACTCAACAAACCGGATTGCACTGAACAGCATATATATATTATAGATTACGTGGAGACATTGGCACAGATGTCCTCAAGTAGAAAGAAGCGTGTACAGTTCAAGAATCCGCCTCGCCCAGCCAGATTAAAATTTGAATGCGGCAATAGTTGGTGCGTGATCATAATTCCATTTTAGATCAGAAATTAATTAAATTAAGCCTTGTTGTTTAATTGGCATTCTCCCAACTGATGTAATATGAAAATGTTTCTCAAGATATAATACTCATAAAATACAGTAATTTATTCGTGTACATTAATATTGCTTTTAGGATGGAAATCACGACCACCCTGATGTTTCTGTATTGTGAATTCTGTCATGCGTGCAGGCGTTTAAAATCATAGAGCCAACTAAACAGGTGTATTAAGATTAGAGTGATAAAATAATAAGACTGTGTAAAACAGGACAAACATGTTTTCAGACCCACGTAACTTATTTAGATGAAGCGTCGTTGAGAATTTGGGAAAGTCGTGTTCAAAATTCGATAACGCGAAGCGTTTTTGAAGTTTAAAATAAGAGTAAATAATTCTTGAAAAGTTATAATAAAAAGCGTATTATAATTCTGTACGTTCGGGGTGCTGATCGGTTTAGTTTTAGCGAAGAAATTTTATGACAGTGGGAGATGGGATCATGAGCGACAAGATAAAATAAAAGTATTTTTGGTGGTAGAAGTTTAACGGGATTCTAGGATCAAGAGGTAGTCTCGCACTCTTAAGGGACTGGCCGAACTATATGCCTTGCCACCAACACACGCCTCCCTCGGTCCCAAACCCACAAGGTTTCCCACTCGCTCCCACACACGCCCTCCCAAGGAGAAAAATAATGACTTGTGAGGACAAGTGCTGGTGGATTTCAATTTAGTTGGACTGCTATTTCAAAGTAGCTCATCTTTGATCTAAATATAATTTTATCTATTTTCTAAATTAATTTCAACTGTTACAAAAACATCTACCAACCATTAGTGTTCAGTAGCTAAAGTTATCTACACGGTTGTAACATTTCATTTTAGCCCAGAATTACAACCAAGTTACTATAAGTGTGCGATCTTTTGAGTATGAGTGACTAACCTGTCTCAAGCGCACAATGTTAGCCCCGAATATTAAAGGGTACAACTTAGAATTTCTAAGCCTAATACCGGACTTTCAATTCATTCAGCTTGAGAATTAAGTTGTTGAAGCACACCTTCATGTATACAAAAGTCGAAGGTACTTTCAATTTAGTTCGGCTCTTGGCAGCAACGCTGGAAGGTTGTTTTGAATATAAACTGACCCGATTCAACACTATACTGCAGAAAAACGAAACAACCTCACACAAATGGAGGAACTTCGTAATAATAAAATAAAAATTTCACTAAACGGCTATACATCAAGTTATCAATTTACCAACATAGCGCACCTGGATAAGTTAGTTACAACGAATGAATTTTGGAGCGCGACAGGGTTCTGAAAGCCCCGCCCGACTGCTCCTTCAAAAAATTTGACGCTCTGAAAACACTCGGATTATTCAATGAATCACAATAGTAATTTAACTATCCACAATTTCAGAGCAATATTCCAGGGTGGTGCCATATTTTCAATCACCTTAAAATATTTTGCATAAAGGCTGCAATATTATTTCGGAGGGAATTGAAATGCAGAGGAAGAAATGTGAAATACAAGTAAGAAAACCGGAACAAAGTTGAAGTTCGGATAAAAACACAATTATTCTTAAAGAGCTTAGTATTTTTTAAAAAAGATTTTAGCAGAAGGAATGCGACCATATGGACAAGTACGTTATCATAAACTCTTGTGCCCGTCACGTATGTGGCTGGTCGTTGCAACATCATGCACATTCCAAGAATGCCGGTCACTGATTTTCGAATGAATTTACTCGAAGATTAGGGATATTTTATTAAACCAGGGGTTTTTTTAGTTGCCTCCAACTTTTAATTAATTTTTTTTGTGCAAACAATAAATTTTTGAAAATTGACTGAAAAAACTGGTCGCATAGCGAAAAACTGACTAGAGCATGAATGCTCCTGCCAGTCAGAGTGCTCTTCCCCAAGTCAGTGTTAGACTCATTTTATTCTCATTACGACTTTCAGAGCAAATTGAAGTATTGCGGACCGGCCTGCAGGCACCATAAGTGAGGTGCATTAGCAGAAGAAAGAATGATGCGATTTGGCCGAGAACCGCTAGGGCCTGGCAAGTCGAGGAAGCTGCCATAAGATGCTGCAGCAGCCTCAAAAATTTCTTATAGGTTTATTTTAAACGATCAGCTTCGTGCAAATCTTTTCCTAACGTCTTCGGCGTACCGTTGATTACAATGGAATGTAAATTGAATAAATGAAATTTCAATTATTCCTCCAGCTTCAATTATTCCTCCACTGTAACCTTATATTTCGTTTCACAAATTCAGTTGTTTGAACCAGGCGCGTCCCTAGGTTTTAAGAACAAGGGGTCTTAGCTCTTTGTATGAATGTCTTTGGTTTATTGGAATGTCTTTGGTTTATTGAAATACGTTTCTCATTTAATTCGCATATTCCATATGTGTTACAACGATAGCTTACACTTACAGCGACAACTTACATTTTTTGTTCGAACCTTATAAATTAAAAATTAAATAGCGGTTTCAGCGTTTAGTAGGCCGTAGGCCTGTCACCGATTCTTAACGTCGCAGAACATTCACAGCATTTTGCGGTCTCGAACTCGCAATGCACTGCTACAATTCTGCTGTGCTTAACCGCCCGGCCTCCTTGCCAATTCTGACCAGAAACTGGCGCACAGAGCTGGGATCGAACCCGCGCTTCTCTGCTCCAATCATGGTACTCTGAACTGTAACCGCTAGGCCTTATATATGTAACCTTATATTTCGTTTCACAAATTCAGTTGTTTGAACCAGGCGCGTCCCTAGGTTTTAAGAACAAGGGGTCTTAGCTCTTTGTATGAATGTCTTTGGTTTATTGGAATGTCTTTGGTTTATTGAAATACGTTTCTCATTTAATTTTATTTAGCATTATCGCTAGCAAAACCTAACTATTCTATGGAGAAACTGATATGCTTGCGCCAGGCGAGAGGCATGCATATGACGGCATGCAAGAAGGGACTCCACTCTGCCCCAAATAAAAAATAACTCGACTAAATAAACATTGAAGTAAATTGAGCATCAAATAATATTAAAATAATCCAAATACACACTAATTAAATATCAACACCACAATACACTCGCACCTGAGAACAGTGCATGCAGCCTCGTAAGCTCACTATAGAGACTAAGTGCTCTCACTTAACTGGCGAGGCTTTATGGAAGCTGCTCCCCGAGTTATCGGGAATAACACCTGGCGCCTCCAAAGATGTATGATCGTATATAAGGTGATGATGACTAGTTGCAGGGTTATTTATATAAACTTATATTTAGGCGCTTTATATTAAATTTGTCTGAGTTTTGTTAATTCTGTTTATTTTAAAATATAAGCATTATATTATTTATTGTTATTAATAATATTAAATAATTTAAGGGCGCTAAAGACTTCCTAAGAGAGTTTTGACGACGCCTCTGGTTTAACCTTTATTGATAAATATTGATCATCCTGTAGGTGAGAAGCTCGATGAACGCATTTACTTCTGTTACCACCGATTCAAACTCTGGAGCAGGTATCTTATCTAAGGTTTTATTTGTACTTAATTTAAGTTGTTTTTGACACTGTAGAAAAAATTTTTGCTTGTCTACTGGATAATTCATCATATGGTTCGTCTAACCCAGTTCATAATTCCCGCCGCCATTGAGGCCATTCAGAGCAGACGTTTTCTGACTGATGGACTTGATAATTTTCCTCCATGCAGATGACGGCTGACATGGAGGTGATGATGATTCCAGAAACAAATACCATTTGAATTAAGTAAACACATTCAATAAAATTATTTAGTTGTCATAAAGTTAGAAATTGTTTCAGAGAAAATGTCTTCCTTTACTAAATACATCGGTCATATGAGTTTTTTTCAATATGGTGATTTCTTTAGAAGAAAGTAAACGAGACATACTTTATTAGACATCAGAAAATATCGAATATAACGTGGTACAATAAATTGGTGTCATAATAATAGTAAATATGAGCCGAATATTCGGAAAATTGTCATGCATTTAGCAGCATTTTTGACTGAAATTGCAGCATTATATTAAATTGGGGCCAAATAGGTAATCAAATTAAGTTATTGGTTCATCCTGGCTCTCTGTAAAATATATCAAGTCAAATTGATATATAATTGTGGCCTGGTATGATTGGTGATTTCTGATAAAAGCTCTGGAGGGGAAGGGGGCGATGGGCCGAGATCCTGACACGACAACCGAATCAGCACAAATGAAATTTCGAGACCCAGGAAAATGCCCGGTATTCAAGATAGTGCCATCGATGACTTGCTTCATGTTTAGTAGGTATAGGAGCACTTTACAATGTATTCCGTAACTGTGGAAGAGTGGTAGCCACATACGGGTTTATTTCAAACTGTATCTGGAGATAACGGTGGGAGCAGCAGGTAAGTTTTACTGCCTGATTGTTTCTACGATTAATTTATTGAGATTGAATGGCAGCACTTAAGCATTACCTATATTTATTTTTTTAGCTACCGGAAGAAACGGTTCAGTCTGACTCACAACAGCTCGCTTTCCACAGTTTATATTGTTTTAAAAATTTTAAGAGGGATGATAACTCAACTTCAAACTGGAAATTTATATAAAAGCTAGACTAAATTTGACCATGGAACAAATAAAAAACTACCCTATACGAAAACATATCATTTCTGATGCTAAAGCATTTTCAACTTGCATACGGCAGGTTGATAAACGTGTTTCATCTTAATCTTCCAAATCCACCAATGTGATTGGAATTTCAAAAGTAAATTTAGGTACATACAACATTCAGAGGTTGAAAAGTGTGCATTCAGTTTGAAAGAATGTTAGTTGATGTATTATGAACTCTACAGCAGAGAACAGACAGTTAACGGATCATTTCACACACGGCTAATTGCAACGTCTCTGGTGTGCCGCGGCTGCGATGTTGTGCAGGTGCGTCACCGGGGCGCGGTCTGCCTGACGTACGAGGTGCGAGAAGAGCGAGCCTGGGTCCTGCAACAGCGTGTGGGGAGAGTCCAGCTCCTGTCGCGGGACAAGGATTGGTTTCGAGCAAGGCGAAACTTGGCGGGACAAGGATTGGATTACTCGGTGAAATGAAATTCATGTACAAATCTCGGTGCTCAATGTCGAACATCGTGAATATCGTACACCAATTAACGTCTATATACTGATTGATAGCAGTGTGATTGGAGATAATTTTATGTAAAATGATTATTTACCTTCAAGTTTTATGTTCTGAATGAAACGAGAGGAAAACTGGGACAAAATTTATTGACTTCTAAAGTTGATGTAATAAAAGTTATTTTGAAAATCATTGAGTTTGTGTAGGCACATGTTCTTTATACATTATTTGCTAGAGAACCACGTAGAGGAGGTTAGTTTTGCGTAACAGTTTGTCCATTAAATTTTTGCTGCATAACATACATTTCTTCTGTAAAATGAACAAAATTAATGCTGAATGTGTAAGCAAAATAATCTTTTTCAGCTTAGTAATTGTATTTTCTATCAGTTATATCCAGAGCTGGGCAGCGCTACTTTGAAATGTAGCGGCGCTACCGCTACCGCTACATGCTCTAAATGTAGCGGGCGCTACCGCTGCACCCACTAGATTGTAGCGAGCGCTACCGCTACCGCTACAGTAAAATGTAGCGCGCTACATTAGCCGCTACAACGGCCAAAATGATTGGAAATATCTAAATATTTATTGTTCTGCTATTGGGATCGACTCATTAACATTTAATGATAATAAAACATTTTCAAAACATATCAATGCAACTTTATTGCAATTAACCTAACCGAACTAGTAAGGGTTAGATGCAGTAAATAAAAGTTACAGTTATTTAAAATCTAAAGGCTTTATCTATAAATGTAGCGGTAGCGCTGTAGCGGCAAAACCTCGTATCGCTACTTAAATATGTAGCGGGCGCTACCGCTACCGCTATATTGCCTTAAATGTAGCGCCGCTACCGCTACCGAAAATATAGTGGCCGCTATAGTAGCGGCCGCTACATGTAGCGCGCTACTGCCCACCTCTGGTATCTTAATTGTAAATGACCTGGATTAAAAATATACAGAAGATTGTTATTGATTCCTGTATCAGTCCAAATTAGCTTGGAATGTGCTATAAATCTGAATTTGCACGGTATGCCGGGAAATGGTTTTTATTTTTTGAATAGTGTTTTGAAAACTTTCCAATAGTCCTCCCTCTCAGTAGTACCTAACCTATTATGGAATACACTTTTATAGGCCTTTCCTAAGCGCAATAATTTTCTATGACGTCGACCCATTTTAAATAGTAATAGTTTAGAGCGCGGATCCGAATAACATCGGAGAAGGTAATTGCTGTTATTAACTGGGTCATAACCCAGTTTCAAAAGAACTGTTCTATGACGTTAAGTTGTGTCAAGGAATAAATGTTCAATGACGTTAACTTGTGTCATGGAACAGCTTGCTGTGACAAGAAGTTTCAGAAAAACTGTTAAAAAACTGACTAGTTATAAGTTTTTAATGCTGGTGAATAACTGCTGAAAATTATGGTGACTCCGGCTTCGAAATTAGAATGTAAATTAAATTATTTGTTCGCAGTAATTTCATAGCGAGAGAAAAATTCAACAATGGCGGAGTCTTCTTTAAATGAATAGGAGCGAAAACTCCTTGATTTATTTTACATCGTGTGTGAGCCGCAATTTGGTGATTTTTTTGCTATTTGTGGCCAGGATGAATATAAGATGCAAGTGGCGATTGTATGTAGCATGGATTGAATGATCATGGATGAATGGATAATGCAGGTGGCGATGGTATGTAGCAGGGGTTGACACCAGTTTGATGATTTAAGAAGAAAGGCAGGAGAAATGAAATACAAAAAACTTGGATACGTCAAGTTAAAACGATTGACATGACTTTATCATCAATGGATTATTTAAGTTGTAAATCCACATTCACTTACCATATAGCAGCATGTAGCGTAAATACCAGCAAATATCATATACAGTGCATCTTATCATCATATTAGGTTGAATTATTTTAAGCCAGCCTCATCGGCAAGATTGGATCGAATGAAATTAAGATGTCAAGAATATGCAAATCCAACAGGATTTGATAAGTTCAAGTAAATATTTTGAGTTAATTCAGTTTTGTTAAATGAATTGACAGAAACTGAATAAATTTTATTGAATTTATTTGTCGGGTAGATTTAAGATTGTGTTAAATGATTTATCACTAGCAGATTAGCTCAGCTTTGCTTGGGCAGGATCTATAACTCCTGCTATTTTAGAAATCGTATTTTCCCAAATCCTGTTATTCTCGTAATCCCTTATGCCGTTATTAACAATAAAGCTAATCCCTAATAATGTATTTTAATTAATTGAACCTTTTCAAACCCATTCTCGTTTACTTGCCTTGACTTCTCCGTCACTAAGCACCATCACTCTTGTGCTGTCCATGATAGTGTTGAGTCTGTGGGCCACCGTCAGCACCGTGCACTGCCTGAACTTCTCGCGGATTGTGCACTGAATCAGCTCGTCGGTTCTGAGATCCATGTTTAGATTTATTTTAATTCAAAACAATTTATGAGCAATAAATGAAATATTTTTTCGTACATGAGACTTTAACGTTGATAGACTACGATTACAAATGATTTATGAATTTTTTTATCGTTTTATCGATTTATCGTTGAAGGATTTGATCAAAAGGCCAGTCTTTTAGATCTGCGAACTAGTCAAGAAAAGTACAAGAATCGGCGACAGGCCTATCCAGGCCTATTCTTTAATGCCGAAGATACTATACTATACTATGATACTTTTCTTGTCCAACGTCTATATGACCATAAATTAAAAAAAAATAAAATTTGATTGGAATAAAGAAGAAGGTCGATAATAGATAACACAAAATAGCCGAAATAAGAGATTTCTCACCAATTCAGCATTTTGGACGGCAGTATACCAGCAAGAGGCAGAACACTTTGTCAGTCCTCCCAAGATCTCTCGAATATTCGGAAGGGGGTCATGTACAATTAATATGTATAATTTATTAATATTAATTACTGGAAATACGCTTTGGTTTCTCCTAGTATAGCCTTGCTAACCTCTTCTCGGACTCGAACCATCCTCCGTCTTTCTTGCTCTTTGGAGGAGGCGAATGAACTAAATTGGCGCCCTGATATAGTAGAGGATAGCAATCGTTTGTCATTTTAATATCCTAGTCAGGACACCAGTATGTTGGGACAAATCAATATATATGCTTTCAGTGACCCTAGACATTTGACCAATGATCGCAAATAAAGGATGAATCAAAATAAGAAATGAATAACCATAATAATAAATGAACGAATAATAAATGAACGAATAATAAATGAATAAATGAACAAATTATAAACTGTGTGTCATGCTAGCCCTTGCCTATTGATTCGCAATCATGTCACAAGTTCGGACCAGCGCAGAAAAGCATGAATAAAGGCAAATTAAAGACTTGAATTAATGTAATACTAACGAAGGAATATAGCACACATAATAAACTTATATACATAATACTATTCAATTGTCACGTTCATTTGAACGTGTAAAAAAGTATCAATATATCGTTGACCGAGGAGCTCGAGTGAGTAACTATAACCTGTAGAGTAAATATAATATTAAACGCGTATCGCAGCATGCAAATTATCGAATTGCCTGCTAATTCCGGAAAATTCAAGTCCGGCAGCACTGACGCACCCGATGCGCGCGCAGTTGATGTTTGGATCGGCAACAACGGAAGCGCTGCCAAATTTATTTCTGTGTTTCTATGTGTCAAATATGAAATATGGGCATTTACTGGATGATTGAGGTTTTATGAGGTAGCAAAAACTGTTTCTGAGAATATCATTAATTATTTTTCATTCCTAAAGCTGTTATGTGAAGTTGTATGTCACTTAGTCAAGATGGGCGCCTCTCTAAGCCAGCGGCATATCACAGAATGTCTGTTGTACTTTAATTATTTGTTCAATCCATTCGTTTGATTTGAATCAACTAAGTAAATCAACCAATGCAGCGTCATCTCACAGCGATGTCGTTAGCTAGATCTAGTAGTTTCTGTTCTGCCCTAAAAATAGAATTCTTGTGGATAATGCTTTGTAATTGCTAGTTGCTACAGATGATCATTTAATCATCGCAAATTGATTTAGCTTCCTTCTTAATAGGGGACCGTCTACCCTAAAAATCGGAAATTTTGGCTTTTCCGTTTTCTTGACTCATTTTGTAGCTGCTGGAAAAGCGCATCTAACGCAGTTTACCGCATGTCTGTGCGTGCTATAGTTTTTGCGTAAGACAATTTTAAAAATATATAAAATGAAGATTTTTTAACAATATGTACAAAAATTTATTTGAATTAAATCTGTATATATAGATCATTACTTTCGTTAATTACTAAGTGTTTGCACTCGTTTGAAAACTACAAACGAGACGCGTTCAACAAAGCTACTACCATTGATGTACATGCAAAATTTTTTGTGTAATGCAGTCTTAAACTTTTATAAAATGAACATTTTATTACATTATTTACTTATAAATGGTATTTATATGTCATTATTTAGGTTAATTGCAAAGTGTTTGCACTCGTTTGAAAGCTACAAACAAGACGCGTTCAACAAAGCTACTACCATTGATGTACGTGCAATAGTTTTTGCTGAATGCAGTTGTAACGTTATGTAAAATGAATATGTCATATATATATATTTATATATAAAAAGTGTAATTTATAGCTTATTATTCACGTTAAATTTGACATAAATAGGTCTAAAGACGCTTGCTGGTACCCTGAATGCAAATAATTGGCAATGGGAAAGCTTGGGCTACAATATCAAGACTTTTTTGGGTATATTCTTCTGTTTTCAATGAATTTTACTTTATTTGGCTCCCCTGAACTATTTAAATTTTCGTTTTTTGTCTTTTTGAAAACCTATCTCCTCCTACAGTTTTCAAGCTACAGCAATGAGACATATACCATTCGATTCGTAAAGACCATACCTATCGACTCTAACATCATTTTTTGGAATTTATGTATGGTTCGTCTTATATATGGGGGAGAAGGGAGAGGGAGGGGTAAAAAATGAGAAAAATGGGAAAAATGCGCATAAAAATATAACTATGGGGAAAATGAGAAAAGTGATGTTAGAGTCGATAGGTATGGTCCTTACGAATAGAATGATACGTGTCTCGATGTTGTAGGATGATATTTGTAGGAGGAGATAGATTTTCTAAAGTACCCGTTTTTAGCCGTTTTCTATGAATTTCACGTTTTCTTTCAATTTTTTTCAAAAAAAAATATAGGAACAAATGTTATTTTTTTAGATTTTACGTGTGTATGTGAAGTTTCACGATGATCGGATTATAACTGTAGAAGTTTTTACGGAGGGTAGACGGTCCCCTTAAGGTCGATTAATTGCCTGCGAAATCAAGTTGACTTGCTTGACGCTCACAGCATTAGCTGTTTGATTATTATTCTTAGTCAGTGAAGAAGGCAAATAAATCTCTCTTGTTTGTTGTTGTTGATGCATATTATTTCTGTCTCGGTTCAACGTTCCATATTTTTCGCCTCTTTCTTCTACCGCTTCTGCTACAACTTGATCACCATCGTCAACATGTATGATAGCGGCTACGACGCTTTCATCACTCGTTTCAAAAGCTTGAAGTCGGGCAACATCGGCACCTGCAGCATGATAATCTCCTCCTGCCGCATTATTGTTATTGATTTTACAGTTAGTTTTAGTTCTACCATTATTCATGTGTGGGGCAGTAACATCCAACTGTGAGGCTTCTTCCAAGACTGCCGGCCATTTTGGAGGTGGCACAGGTGCAAGAGGCAGAGGCAATAAATTTCCGGCACTATCGTTGCAGCTGCTGCTAGGACTTGGGCTGGCATTATTTCTGCTGTCAGACGAATGACCTTGCTGATGCTGTGCGTCCATAATGTGAATACACCACTTGTGAGTAGGCAATTTATTTTGATCCGGTTCGAAGTTTGCAAACACTACTACAGGCACGCCTCTTTTGAAGATGCGCCTCAATCCTTTATTTATTAACATGCCGTTCTTAATGCTCTCGAGAGTCTGATAAAAGAATTTATTCGCTTTGGTCCTATTTCTCCTATTTACGTCGAACACAAACCCTCGAGGATTGTCGCTGATGAGCTTAGCTATGTCACGACAGAAGCAGGTTCCGTCAAACGCATCAAACTGAAAAAGAAAAGTGAATATCCTGGATAGGATGCTTTTGCCCGTGTTTCCATGAGAATCAGCGTACCAACATACCTTCGTGCAGTCCTGTCCAATGACGTGTTGAAGGCAATCGCTCTGCCACTGTCTTAGCCGGCTGCCGCACAGTTCTGCAAAATACTCATGCCGTATCTTCAACTCACGTAATGTTGCAACAATTCCATCCAAGTTCCGTTTGTTTCGCACATACGTTGGCATTAGCAATGTGCGCAACTTTTCGTCTGGATCTAGCAAATGTTTTACGATGATTGCATAGCCCATTTCCTTCTCATGTTCAATTGAAAAATCGCCAAAAGTCTTATAATTGCCGCTCTTACTGCAGTACATATAATTGCGCGAAGGGGTGCCATAAGCGATTTTCCACGTGCAAGGCAGAATTCCTTGTACCACAGTCATGCGAACGGGATAATGAAATTCCACATAGCCAGATATGGCATCAAGCTCCAAGCCAATAATAAAGCGAGTAACCCGTAGTTCTCCCGCGAGTCTATCGATTATTTCTTTACTTTCGGGTCTCGGATTGACCGGGTCTTGGTATTTTAATTCCCATCGTTTTCCCCGAGGACAAGATCGAGCTGCGAACAGCTCCGCATTTCTTTCTATTCATTTTTTGATACAGAATTTAGAATATTTTGGTTGATGTTGTTATTGAAAATGGCAACCAAAGAACCTGAAACAGTTTTCGTGAATTGAAACTCTGTAGAAAAGATAAAAATATATATATATAATATAAAAATATAATACATATATATATATATATAATATAAAATAACTTTAAAGTTAAATAAGCGTGCGTCTTCTATAGGCACGTGTGTCTAATTGGCATCTAAAAAATATTCAATTTCGTAGCTCTGAAATTTTGCCCATCCCTTCAGATAATTTTTAAAAACGGATTCTAAATCAACATGAACGCAATCTTCATTGATGCCTGATATAAATATAATAAACGCAGCACATGTGGAGTCATCACTTACGAAACCGGAGGAGAGGACAATTAAGTCAGTCAATATTGCCACCAGAAACACACACGTCAACAAACGACCAAGTCTGGTGATCAAATGAACTAAGCGACAATCTATCATTCCAAATTCAAATACTCGGAGCGGACAGGAAATCAAAAACCGTTAAAAACCGTTATTGACTAACCGTCAAATAGTTGCCGAAAGCATCTACCGACAATAGCTTAAACTATATCGAGATACCGCACTCCTTCTTACTCACGTTTTCACTGTTTGGCTGGTAACTTGTTGCTCTTGATATAAATAAAGCTTGCGAAATTCGAAAGTGAGTGCCTCACTTGTCACTCTGCTCACTGCAGGCATAATCAACCACGCTACTATTTCACTTGTATGGTAGCTACCAACTGGAAACCCTACTCCCCTCCCTCTGCCCCCCAACACTAACTGAGCGATTCTCTTCTCCCTCTCTCCCTCCAACCCCTACACTTTAGGCTGGGTGGGGGGTGGATGACAATGATGAATAATTTTTCGTCTAAACTCCCATCCATAGTGTTCGCGGTGACTGTGACACTACAATGCCGAGACGCTGTGCCTAAACTTGTCGACCCATCTGAAGCACATACTAGCAACTCCAGCGACAAGCCTCTTTGCTCTGTCCCAATTATTGGACCGTTAGTCTTCCTCATAGGCATAGGCTTTTCGTTGAGACTACATGAAATTCTTCACAATTAAAGCAGGTTGCTTTTGCACATTCAAAATATGTACCCACTTTTTTTTTCTCCGTGACTACTTTCAAATTTATCTCGGAGACCTACTCAAATTGACCAACATATCATTAAAATTACACAGGAGTCTTCCGAAAAGGCTGAAACGGGTTGAAAAATAACCAAATATTAAGGTTGGACAGAAATTCTTCGGCAATCATTTATATACTAATTCAGTAATTGCTCATCTCTACATTCTGGTTAGAAAAATTTTTGGCTTCCGCGGCTCGCTCAAACATGACAAAATTTAGTGTCCAATAGTAAATAAACATTGTTTCATTTATAGATAAAACCAATTTTCATATTGCTAATGTAATTTATTTTTTGAATACGTCGCTCCAAACTAAACTAATCACATTGGTTCTCGATTTGCCCTATGTTTTAAGAGTGTGGTATATGCAGCATTTTAGTTACTGCTACAATATTTTTCTGCAATCGGAATAAAATTATTTAACCATAACTACAGTAAACAGCAGAAATGAACTGTATCGAGGCCCCATATTAAAACAAAATATTATTTGGACAAAAATTTTCGTTCATACAGTATGCATCTAAAATTGCTGTTATACGATCCTTGCTATTGCACTATAATGATTGACAGTGTTAGACTATTTTATTAGATTAGTGCTCATGCAGACGAACTTTACATATTTGGCAGAAAATTATATTTTCAATGAATCTTGGTTATCAGAAACATTATTTTTAGCAAAAAAAATCAGATCAAAACACGAATACATGATATAAATGAATTCAGTATTCATTGTGAACATATTTCGTTTTCTGTATAATGATGTCGGTGTTTTCATAGAAAACTGTCAAGTAGATATACATAACAAGGCGAATTGTAAATATTTTCTGAAAACTTCTAATTTACAGATGTACTTGTCCAAGTATAGAATAGAATAGAATAGAAGTGTCGGCGTTGAAGACATAGGCCCATGGCCTGTTGCCGATTCTTGAACTTTTCGTGACTTGATTCACAAGGGATCCGGCCTTTGGAACCCGATCTTTCCATATTGGTTCTTGTTTCAAATTCTAGTAATCCTTCTGGGACCTTGTATAAGCCATGAGTATATTTGTATACTTCAATGAGGTCCCCACGTATAAGATGCACCAATAGTTGAATTCAATATTAAATTTGATTCAAGTGTCCGAAATCATTTGAGGAAGTCTGTCAGCAGTAGGCACTTGATTTTTAGTGTCCACTATAATGAATAGTTTCACGACGTAGTTTCGCTTGTAATCGTAATGGTCTTCAACGCAGCGTTTAAGAGTATTTAAGACTGGACTTGAATGCACCGGTCCGACACTTCAGGGAACTCGCGTGCGAAAAGCCTGCGAACCCGAATGCAAAACCTAACTTCATTTTCTACTCAAACACCCATAAATCCGTCAATAATGAACGGATTTTATTCAAATTTGAAATATAGGTAGATAATATCAGTAATTTGTGGACGGAATTTTTTCATATTTTTACATCAATAACTTTTTTTGTTAATACGAAAAACCTAACTTCATTTTCAACTCAAACACCCACAATTCCGTCAATAATGAACGGATTTTATTCAAATTTGAAATATAAGTAGATAATATCAGTAATTTGTGGAAGGCATTTTTTCAGATTTTTACATCATTACCATTTTTTCTAATGCTACAAAATACTGAAACTTGACCTGACTTGGACCTAACCTGCGAGGTGAACGTGAAGTTAGGTTTTCCGTATTAATAAAAAAGTAATTAATGTAAAAATTTGAAAAAATTCCGTCCACAAATTACTGATATTATCTACTTATATTTCAAATTTGAATAAAATCCGTTCATTATTGACGGATTTATAGGTGTTTGAGTTGAAAATGAAGTTAGGTTTTCCGTATTAATAAAAAAGTTATTGATGTAAAAATCTGAAAATATTCCGTCCACAAATTACTGATATTATCTACTTATATTTCAAATTTGAATAAAATCCGTTCATTATTTATGGATTTATGGGTGTTTGCGTTGAAAATGAAGTTAGGTTTTGCATTCGAGTTCGCAGGCGGGTTCGCAGGGGAGTTCGCTGAAGTGTCGATTCGGTCTTGAATGTTCATAAATAATACGGAATATTAAATATAACGCAGGAATGTAGGTAGCCCTAGGCATAGACAACGCCTAATGAAATGGCTACTGCATAATATGAGATTACAATAAATATCACTTGAACTAAATGTTTATTAATTCTTACTTTCTATTTTCGACATTACAAAAGGAGTGCATTAGCTGAGATTAACCATTCATAACTAAATGTTAACAACGTATCAATCATATTGAGAGCAGCTTTTTTAAACATACAGTATAATGAATCATGAGCTTGGAAAGTTAAATCTCGTAAAACAACATATTGTGACTAAAGATTCTTTTAAAACAAAATGGTTTTGAAAATCGCCGAAAATGGTGCAGTCGAACGCATCGCGTGTTTCACAACGCTTTTCTCGGTTCTTTCGGCCTTCAACACGTTTAGTACGGCAGGGTATCTTTTTCCGGACAAATTCCGCTATTTGTTTTTTTTTAATTACATTGGCCGGAAAAAATTATGATGGTGCACTTCCTCGATCATTAAATTAAAGAAAAAATACAATTTTATTTCTGGACCGGAACCTACAAATTTACTAGTAAATATTGAATAATAGGCCTTTTTTGTCTCGGCCTTAGCCATTTTTAGGCCATCTGGCAACCATGGTGAGTCGGTATACCTATAACAATAGTTCAATAGGTATACTTATAATAGCCTACAGGTATATGTGTGCGCTTTTGCTCACTCCAATATTCTAATGCAGATGCTTTGTTATTGTGCGTGCAATAAATGCCTATTGCCAAAGCGAGATTGTGTAAAGTCAATATTAGGAAAATTATCAATATGACAATGAAAGAGAATTTAGACTGTAAATATAATGTCGTCGAAATCCCATCGAAAAAAACATATATGTCAAAATTCCCATGCAATAAACATGTTCATTTCTAAAAAGGCTGCTCATTTCTAAGACTATGCGATTTGCACTAATCTTATGTATGTAAAGTAGAAACTTATTTTCAGTCTCTAACATATTACTTCAGAAATGATCCTTCGCTTTACAAGACTGTAATTTCTAACCACTCATCAATATATATTTGTTGTACACACATGTTCATCGCTCCATTACATGATGCGAATACAGTAAAGGGCCAGTGGAACTTTCCCAAAACATTATTATTCATATCACACACCAAGTTAGTCACTTTAAATTCAGTGTCTCAAAATCACACACCAAAAGAATTTTTAGAACTATATTCTCTCGATATAAATATTTAAATAATATCGTATGGGTGTATTTTTTGAAACTGTAGTGGTTGAACAATTCCAAATTTGGTTGAATTTAGCAACTATGGTTTCTTCTTCATCCGAGCTTATATTTCGCGCCGTGCATATGCTTCCTCCCGCTCTACTATTATTGAACGAACACGTGTAGGTTTTTGGTTAGCCATGCTTGTACTTCAATTTGATTGTCGGGCTAAGTTTATAGAAATTTTTTCCTGCGAAAATTACGTGTTTGAGAACCGGTAGCATAGGACGAGCTAAGCAGGCGAAAGATGAACATAAACCTAAATAAATGTTCTATGCTTTTAGCCTGACATAAAAAAGAACTGTAGACACATGACAGGTCACGTCAAGGGACAGTAATACAAATATTTAAGTCGGTCATATGATTGGCCAGCAGGGTAGGTGTGACGCACAGAACACTCGTGCAAGCTTATGATTTGTTGAGCTCGGAGGCGTGTGCGTTCTTTTCAACCAATCAAGGCTGAGGAGTTATTTACGTTGTTCTTATACTAATAGCATGTTAATGCGTCGTGTGGTTATCCCTCTCAAAGCCTTTCTTTAGTGCATGTGATGTTCTAAACTAAAGCAACCGTGTCCCTAGAATTGTTGGTCTCTTCTCACACCGTGATGGCTTGAAAACTCTTACTTCTCTGCATGACTCAACTTGATTGTATCACTGCTTCAGACCAATTTTCTTTCAATTCGATATTTTGTTAGGAAAATTATGTGCAAATTTTTCTTTGGCTACGATCCTAAAACCATATATGAAAGACTAATGCGGCCACTATCAATAATATTGCTTAGGTTGGTACGCGCATTATCTTGGCGGCCGCTCGTTGACGTCAAACAATTTTAGGACTAGCCTAATTCTGCTTGTGCAGAAAACTACCGTAAGACGACGACATAAAAGGCAGTGTAAAATAGTGCGCAGTACTGACTACACAGGTACAATCTAATTGTGCAAACAGCCCTTGCCAGAATTTCATGAATTTCAGAATTTTATGTTGATTAAAGGTGAATTGTGATAAGATATAGTTTACCTTTTGTGATCCTCGCGTGCTTCTCGAAGATTTCGTAGTCCTAACGATCGCAACTTTACTGAATAGTCCCCAACAGCGTGGCTCACAAATGCTGCATATCAGCCACTTGCAATTTAGGGCTGTGCGAAAAATCAAATTCTGGAAAATTCGTTGCCCGACTATGATTTTCTTTTATGCTTACCCGACAAATGAGTCCTCTTCATGGGACTTTTCAATTAATTTTTTTCAATTCCCTCTAAAGACAAGAAAAATTATTCCAAAATTTGGAGTTTAATGTAAATTTTTTATTTAAGTGTTACATTTTCGAAAGTTAACGTAGACTATTAAGGAATACTGTCAAAGGATTATACATTATTCATTACGAAATTATTAAGCATAATATGACACTAGTCGAATGATGCTTAGAGGTTCTACAAGCCGTATGAGCAGCGGCATTGTATGTACAGCACCGGTCACTTACACTTCCCCCTAAGACTTCGTTCACTTCAGAGATTTTACGGGCGTGTGCTGGTTTGTGGTAAGCTAAAACTTAGTTCCCTGCACACAATTATGGCTGCGCTCCCAATTATTATCTGGAATTGTGAGTGAGCAAATAGATTTCATTTTATTCTGTTCAAAAGGTATTGATGGAGTTTTATTTTCAGATAGAGATTAGGTGAAATTAATCAAAGAAAAACCGTCACTGAATGAAACTCTCAGTTTACACCCAATTTAAAATTCATTCAAAAACCAGTCATTTTTGATATTAAATAAATTTTACATAAACAAGGTTATAATCACATTTCCCTTTTCTTTTAGTTCAACCCCCTCTTCCCATTTTTAATGTCATGTTCTTTCCGCTATAAAACAAAATATTATTCTCAGGAAATATCCCGACCTCTTTGGTATAGTGGTTTTGGGTCTCAACAGCCGTTATATATACATATATAGATTTCCAGTGGTAGGCTTCAAACAAACTAATAAAGCGAGTAATGAATAAAGTTTTAGGAATGTATAATACATTAATTGGCAGTATTTTATTCTACTTAATGGACTGATAATTTCAGCATAAAGTATGGGCAATGTTCGAATATAACGGTTGGCCGCTGGGAGCAGGTGGGTGTCTAATAACAGTCGCTAAAACTTTGTCAGCTTATCGTGAGTTATGTAGTAAACATTTTTATCAAGTATATAATACCTAAATTAACATCTTTCATGATCTCAAAGTTTGCCTACTACCATCTGCAAAGCCCTCGAGCACCACCAGTAGTTCGCTACCACAACTTGGGAAAACTTATATTAATTTTATATTGGGATACATTTAGAGAACTGTGTGGTGCTTGTCTGGGCACCTCAAAAAATCACCGTTGTCCCATCACGTGTCCCAGATAATCCATGTAAGAAAAAGTGTGTCAAGCTCCAGCTGTTCGCGCCAAAAATTTGCTTCACCGCGCAAACAATTTACCTTCACAGTCAAGTAACGACCAAACCAACACCACCCTGCAGCATCGCTTTTAGGAAAATGCTCGCTTCTATATATGGCCTTTAAAAACTAAAATTGCAAGAAATGATAGCTATGTAAGAAAGTATATCTACTATTAAATTCGCTTTCAAATAGAACGTGATATGTTTGTTGCATCCGGCCCAATAATTTTAAAGGACAAATTGACTATTCACCTATTCACATAAAATTAACTAACAGGTAAAGTTGAAATTAGGTATTCCAGCCCGCGTGCTACTGAAATATATGAGATATATAAACAAGTAAGCGGTAATCGCTGAACGCTACGTAGATTCACGTCTTGGTATGATATCATTCATTGCTCTTAGGTTATCTCTGTCATATTACTGCTTGGATGCAGATATAGAGTTCATTTAGCCAGAGATCGTCTGTCGAAATCAAATTTATAAGGAATAACGCCTTCGAAGAACGCCACGTTCACTATCGGTTGCTAGTTGGCGCGCGGATTTTACGACTTGGCGGCGCGCAGCATCAGGCACAGTGTGAGCTGGGACGTGTGTAATGGCGGTGTGTGCCGCTCCTTTATCTACCGGCGCGAGTGCGTTTACCTTCACTTTGTCACATGTTAGTCGAAATATTTTTTAATAAGAAATTATGTAGGTAGTTATATTAAACACAGAAACTTATTTTGCACGCATTTTTATCTGTTACATATAACTATTTTTTGTTTTATGCACTGCACTAAAGCCCATGCGTTATGATGCGTGGAAGAATGCTGGAGCCCCTTCTAAAATTATTATTTTCATAACTTAGCCTATTTCTCTTTCGTAGTCATGTTCAAGTTATTTTCACGTGGCGGTATGTCTTCTCAATGCTGAGAGAATCAGTATTAAAATCGGATGCATGTTGGATAAGTTTTTGTAACTAGTGAAGTATCTACACAAAAATGTCTAAACCACCAATACCGAGGGGATGATTCCATTCTCGTCAACTGACTGAAGCCATATAAATTTTGTCCATTCACCGAATCGAAAAAGTTTTCCTTTGTAAAGCAAAATTGACCTCATTTACTCATAATAAAGAGCGACTAGGACCACCTAGTAGATCTAGATGCTCAGATGATATTGGGAAATTTGAATGGTTCAAAATTACGTTGATTTATCTGCAACTAGCTAGCCTATATGAGTAGGTAGGTATATGATGAAAGACGGGGTTTGCCGAGTTATTTTCTCAAAAAAATTTGTAGTTCATTTGGTACATGAAACTTCAAAGATTCCGTAATGTACAAACTTCTTTCTCTGGAATGTCTGGATATGGTCTCATTGGTCTGTAAAACTAAAATCTAAATTTAGCTCTACGCAGCTCCACGTCCAATATTGAAGTTTGCATCATCTTCACAAATGAAATCGTAAACAAATTCTCACATCAGCATTTGTGGTTTCAAATTTTTCAGATTTTTAAAGAACTTCTTTTATTAATTAATTTTGTTTAAAATATTGAAACGTGGACGGAACCTTTACAAACTCGGTGCTGAGTGGATCATACCTAATCATCGTTCAATTAGCTTGGGTGTTGGAGTTCGAATCTCCGGAACATGGAAGGTTCCAAGCGATCGGCGGGTCTCCAGCCTAGTTTAGGCTTGGACGACAATGACGTCCACGTTGAGTTCTCGCCTCTTCGTCAAGACGACGACGAGGGTGGCATGGTGACTCTGGACGTGCCGGTGGCAGAGGTTGAACGAGCTGCGTGGGGATCGAAAACTCAGTTCATGTTGTCGTGTGTCTCACTGTCGGTGGGACTCGGCAACGTCTGGAGGTTTCCATATCTTGTGCAGCAGGATGGAGGAGGTGAGTACCTACGTACGGAAAAGTCACTTTCAAAAAGGATTAATTTTCTGATTTTATATTCTCAAATTTAAGATTTTTGGACGTTGGACTTTAATTTTTCAGTTTGACTCATGCTATTGGTTTCTGCCATTTTATAAACCAAATAAAACCTGCAGGTCTTGTGTAATTTTGCTTGCTTGAAAACTCGAGGTTTTCTCGCATTCTCTGTCAGCATTTTACATGTGAGGAGAAAACGGGAGACTTTCGCTGGATCTTATATTATTTTATTATTTTTCATTTTATTCTCAGTAAAATGAAAATTTATAAATGCGTGTTTGATGCAATAAATACGTATTAAAAATATCATGTTTTATGGCATCAATAAAATGCGTGTTTATGACATAAAACATACGGACTTGCCTCACGTGTCTTTTAAACTTCGTGATTAATCATGATATATTTCGACAATTTTTACTATGACCTCGTTGATGAGCTGACCTATCGCAATGTGGAGTCGCAAAACCAGAGACTTTCCACGGCCCTGGTTTTCACGATGACTTCTGCCTGTGTTTCGTTAACAAATAGTTGCGAAAATGGTGCCACGTCTTTACTCATGAATGGTTACTGCAAGTCGTCCTACAGCTGGAATTAGAGAATGAGTTTGTATGTTTAGCTATGCTTGTAGCTATGTAGTTTAGCTACGAAACAACAAGGTATTCGGGTGTGTGAAACTCAACAGGAAGTAACATGTGCTTAGAAATATGGTAACTAATAATCGGTGGTTGAAAATATCATTAATATTTTGCCACAATAAACCGAATTATTTTGAGACAGAGATGCTAGCTTCAGCTATTGCATCAGAAGTACCCTATTTTTCGATCAAGCGCTATAGTGACTTTCTCAAGTCGATAATGATGCACTGGTAAATAATTTCAATAAATATTTTTTATCCCAACACATTATTTTAAGTTTGTCAAAACAAGTGTGACAAAATATTGTGTCTTATTCATCATATAAGTTTTAGCCTGCAATAATTTTGACCTACTCTCAAGCGTCTTCTGGCTGAGATTAGAAGAAGCGAAGGAGTGACCACATCGATCAGTAGTTCTTTCTGTTCCTCCTTTCATGGCTGTGTAACGAAGAACATACCTCGGACGCCGTCATTTGATCTTATTTGAGGTTCTATCGACTTGAATGCAACCACGCAAGAGAACTTCTCTTTGGTACATGCATCCGATATTAATGTCCCAATCGAGCTGCTGTTTATCTGTTTCGTCTTGTCAATGAAGCTTTTGAAGTTGCTAAAGATTGGTTCAGCTTGCAATAAATTAGTGAATGTGCTCAAGATCAAGCCTCTATAGTAGCTGTATTATTAACTGTGGCTTTTCAAGGATAAACCATGAACTGATGTGCTATTTATGTGTCTATTGTACTTTCATTTGCAACGCACGCTAATACAGGTAACAATATCTTTAAACAGTTTATGTTGTACAATTTAGTAACATAATACATTTTAGTACAACTCTTTGCTGTGAAAGCATACAAAATTTCCCCGTTTACGGACAATACTATTCCTACTTTAATTCGAAAACTCACATGAACTGGCATTAGTATATGCATGAAATCTTTTTAATATCTACTTTGAGCCAAAGTATTTCTCTGAGATCCGATGAGACCTTCGGCTAAAATTGGTTTTGAAATATCTTGGCTTTAAATACCTTTTTAGGTTTAAGATCCTGAGTATCCCTGCGAGGATCGAAGATCCTCAGCTTGAGTTATTTACTTAATAATATTGTATTCACGTATCCTCGTTGCTCCATTGTAAATCAAGGATGAATTAACGGCGGGAGACTTGCTGTGCTTTGAAGTCTGCTAGTTATTCAATAATGAAACTTATTTTATTTTAGCAGTACAAACTTTATTTTATAATGAAAAATAACAGTTCCGCCAAGACGCGATTCTTTTCCCATCTATGGTCTGCGGAAAAACTAAATCCGCTTTTCATCTGAAATAAATGAATTAGTTTATTGGTTTCTTTCTAATTTCTTTTAGTGATCGTGTTGACCGATGAAATTTCTTCGCATTCAATTACTTATTATAATTTTAAAATAATTTAGCTCTAAATTATATTACTGTGAGCGTAGGGTTTCGACTTACGCAAGCAATAAGTTTGCATTTAGTTACGATGCCAAAAAGGGGGAAAATAGCAAACGGGACCCGGCGCATAGACGATGATATAGAAGCTCTCAGCGGACGCTTTTATCTCCTCCTGATAACAGGCGCGCTCAGGCCGGCTGCGTGCGTGTCGTTCTGCGTGCGAGCCCGCGCGTTGAACAACTTGGAATTTGAATTTATTAAACGGAAGCTTAGTAAGTGCTTCTGAAGTGCACAATATTACGAGAAAAATTACTGAAGTCAAGGTATTCGACGACTATTTTATGCAACTACTTGGCAGAGGACTTCGTTGACTTCCGACCCTGGCTTCTACCAAGCATTTCCGACTTTAGTGCCACTGTAGGTCTGTTGACAAAGCATAGAAAGTTTCCACGGACGAAATACATTTAGAATTTGCAGGAGATACTTTAAATTGGAATTATAAATATTCAAGTTTGAAATTATCAAAGACGTTGAAGCATTTTATTTTATTGAACGTGCTTAGATGATCGGTAACTTATCCCTTACTGGATTGCGAAGAAAATCACTCCATAAGTAGAATCGTGATCTCACCTTCTACAGGCCATCACTTCAGTACGAAGATCTAATCACTTCATTGGATCTATCTATCCAGCAATGCCACCCGCCAAGATGAGTAAGCCGGCCTGCACCGCGTGCTGCTCGTTATAACTGCCTTCCCGTTAATTAGTGTGCAGTTCACTCAAAGCGGGAAAAGCAAATCGCTAAAAAGCACAAATGAGCGCCAAAGCGGGAAAAGCAAATCGCGAAAAAGCACAAATGAGCGCGCGCATAAATGAGAGTGTACCAAGAATCCAAGATCAAAACTGCAGTGCTGCGTAATAAGCTGCTGAAGGCAAGATGCTGGGACCTTGAGGTGAGACCTGCTTAGCGCGGCATCTGAAGATCTGCTGACCGGACAGCCGACCTAGCCTAATACGAAGAGTGACTACATCATTCAGGCAAATGCTGGAGGGAGTTTGGAAGGCTAGTACTTATATTTATATCAAATTTGGTGGAGTAAGTTCTTTAATTGTACCGCAATTTTGCACATGAAAAATTGCTCCTAAGAAACGTTCAATGAAATATATGAAATTGTTGAAAATAAATTAAAATATTTAACGAATACAATTCGTTAAAATGTATTCCTTGCTTTTGCTACAAATTCCTGCCTTGCTAATTTCTAAGCCCGCCTTCGAAGATTGCCCGCGTCAATTGCCCTTTGAAGACGTTTTTCTAAGAAGCCAAACATCGTTGAATTACTCATATTTCATTGGTAAACTCACTCAAGTAATGAAAGATTATCAATTCGCTTTAGAATTTCCATCATTTTGAACTAGCTGACGTTATAGGTTGGGAGGGTCGAGTGATGAACGACTAAAACATGTATCACACAATGTCTGCCATGCAATGAGTGTAAATTTTTTAGATGACTCGTATTTTAGTACATATATAATCATGCGAATGTTAAACCTTGAGGTAGTCTTTCTTCTCATGAGAAGACCTTCAGATATGTCTCCAGTGATCGAGTGTTCCACTTTACTTACCTTATCGGAAACGAATATCATCTTTTTACCATTTGAGTAGCGACCCCCGCCAATTTTGCAAGATATGTATATATCTCCTGTATCGTGTTTCGTTGCATCACTCACCCAGTAGCACTTGTTGGCTCAAAAATATAGATGGCAATCATTTGTCTTTTAACTTGAAATATTTAGTTTTTATGGCAAATTGTTACATTCTTATGAATTTAAACATGTCATCATTATACGCCAATTTATATGCCTGATACTGCTCCACAACTTGGAAAATTGTTCGTATATTCATGAATAAACACAAAATGTGCATGCATGGTATTAATATTTATTGTAATTTTTAATTTGTATATACTGTATAAATGATATTCTTTTAATAACGAATTAATTTTCTCTTCAGATGGTTAACTAGAACTGTTTATTTTGAAACATCATTGACACGCGCCATTTGTATGATGGCGCGTGTTCGTATGATCATTGACACGCACCAAATCTCATGCCGAGCAGTGCGATGTTCCAGTTAGAATTATTGTATATTTTTAAACAGAGGCCTAGTTTGAATTTAGCTTTTAGCTCTTACCCACTTGAAATTGTAAATAGGTAGGTTTTACAGCTTAGGTTTTTGTTGTAATCTTTACTGTATTAATTAGTGATTTATCTGTGTAGAATTTTCGAACTGACGATGGAGCTCGACTCCGAAACGTTTTCTTTGAAGATACTATGATTTTTTGTGGAGTTTTCTCTGCTTTCAAGTTTTTATTGTATGATGCTTGCAGGCTTCTGCTGAAATTACAATCTATTTCATTGCATCACTTTTTTGAGACATCAAATGCCATATCCCGTGCAACCGCACTTCCTCCATTCATTGCGTCAGACATAATGCTCATTAATGTCGCATATGCATTTTTGATCTTATCACCGTGTACTCCATTTTGAAGTGGGACAACTTCAACCCGGTACTTGGAAGCTTATTCTCGCATCAACGGCTTTGTTAAACCATCCATTTTTCTCAAGAAATGAATGAGTTGTGCACAAGGTAAATTGATAAGATAATCAGATAAGGAACTGTGGTGTATTTGTGACGATTCATGAGAGTTACTTCAGTCATCAAATATGAAATTGGCAGAGATGCGATCTAAAAATGAAATCCCATATGGTTCATATATAAAATCCGTCGAGAGTGCTATCATTTATTATTTGTATTGCTACTGCATTGCTGAAATGAATGTGAATGTACAAGTTTATTAAAGCTCGAATGAACAAACGAACAGATTTTTGACGAGGCACGCTATTCCAGTGATCGCTCGTCTCAGTAACGAGATGGAAATAAATGTCAAGAAAGCCAACTCCTGAATGAATTTCCACTCCAAATCTCTCAATTTTCTCTAGGAGATTAGGAGATTACTCTCAGACATGTTCTAAGTGCTTAATTGAATGCCAATGACCTCGTTTGCCCTTGAAATATTCCACAAGGAAATAGCTTCACGTCATCACGGCCAGGGCTGGAAAGCCCGATCAATGTTTCCGGATGCCCCGCTCCAACTGGACAAATCTGGTACGAACTTGGCTTGGACCTTCCTATATTTACATACATAGTCCTGGAGCCTCTGATTGACTACGTGAGCGCCAAAGGAAAATCGATAGTTTTAAAGCTCTATCTGCTCTTCTCGGCTGCATGGCTAATGGCTATGTATTGCTAGGCAAGCATAGCAGCATGCCGCTATCAAGATATATGGCCGTTCATTGACCTATGGGGGAAAAATTCGGCAAAAGTGGAATAACAAAATGCATGCGAACTTGTGTGCTGTCAGATCATAGCCAGCACGTTCAATAGCAAGTTTCCAAGAGGACATAGAATAAATGCGAGAAAACGTTATATGTCCTGATGGACATCGCGCTGGTCTAACTACCGTACAACAAAATGCAAGCCTAATACACCATATGACCCTTAAAAGCCCCGATGGGTTTCTTATCCCTCAGACCCGGAAAAAAACCCATGGACAGACCGTCAAACCGAATTATGCGCTAAGCGCCTTTTCGTCTTCTACCATCGTTTCCGTTTCTCCTTCTTTCTGGCCACCCTGAGCCATCTCTTGATTTTTTCCCACATTTCCTAGTGGCACGGCCACCACGTCCTGGTGGACATTGCATGACAGCGATATGGTGGCGATTCCTTGATCACACTGATGAAGGCGGGATGTTCTAGGTCATGCAGAACGTCGAATAAATGCAAGAATGAGGTAGTTCCTTCAGGATTTTCAACAAAGATGATGAGGCGTTTGTTCTTGCTGGACTTTGAATGAGGGTGAAAAGAGACTTAGATCCTTCAGGGAGTTGAATCAAGGCGAGACGTGCTAAGTTTTTCAGGATTTTTGGATGAAGACGACAAGTGCCACGTTCTTCAGGACGTAGAATGATGGCGTGAAGGAGCTAGCTCCTACAGGATGATGATTAAAAGTGAGCAGGCGTCGTTCCTTTCGGACGTTGAGTGGAGCCGAGAAGGCGCTACTTCCTGTAGGATCTTGAATAAAGGCTAATTAAAGGGCGTTAATTTCTTCAAGAGGAAAAATATTAAAGTAAGAAGGCGCTAGTTACTGCATGGTGCTGGAATGAAAATAAGAAGACGCTGGTTTTTGCATGATGTTTGCTGGAGGCGAGAAAGCGCTAGTTTTTTTATGACGATAAATGGAACTGAGAAGGCGCCCTTTTCTGGAGGATGTCGCATTAGGCGAGAAAGCGGTAGTTTTTTTATGACGATAAATGGAACTGAGATGGCGCCCTTTTCTGGAGGATATGTCGCATTAGGCGAGAAAGCGGCCGGTAGTTTTTTTAGGACGATAAATGAAACTTAGAAGGCGCACTTTTCTGGAGGTTGTCGCATTAGGCAAGAAAGCGCAAGTTTTTAATGACCATAAATGAAAATGAGAAGGCGCCTTTTTGTGGAGGTTGTTGCATAAGGCGAGAAGGCATTCGCTCTTGCTGGAACGCAGACTGAAGCTTTCGGCGATGTTGACTGAAGGTTTCAGCGATATTAAAATCATTTAGGCGTAAGGTGTACGGAATCGATTACCTTAAAAATTTGATCTAAGAGATAAAGAGGCAAAAAATATAACTCAGTACTCACTGCAATGAGTGACAGAGAGCGCATTTTCTCGTCGACGAAAACGTGAAGTCACTGACAGACGGACGGACAGACAGACGGACGGACAGGACGAGCACAAAAGCGCCTTTTTTCCATAAATGAGAAAATACGCTAAAAATAAACGATGGCATTTGAAAATAATTTCTGAATGCTTCAAATAGGTATAATATTGTAGTAATTACTATGGCATGTCATGCGGCAAAAATATTAATTCGCGTAGTGAGAAATTTTCATCAGAAGAAATTTTAATAAGATTTTGTTGAGTGAAGCATTTCATGGATAACTGTTTTATCTCTTCCCGAAAATATAATGTGAATTGTATTGGAGAATTCAGATGTTATTTAGCTCGTACATTATAACAATCGTCTTAGGCATGAAATTCTACATTTGAACTGTTTTAACATTTAATTATAACGTTTCCAGAGTTGTATATCAGAGTAATGATTAATTACCAGCTTTTATCTGAGATACTGTGTATCATTTTGTATCAAATGCCACATAAATTTACCGTAATGTTCCCACTGCCATCTAGTCATTCCCCTTGAAAGTAAAATGACTGATTCAGAGCCAGCACAAAGGAATGTTATTCAGCTTTTTATCTCTGGCCGTATAGGACTTTTAGCTCGGATAGGCGCTGCGATAGTGTATGAGTGCTCTGTTAAGTCCAGTGTCTAATGATATATAATTGAGCTAATGGTGTAGGCATCTGATATTTCCTGGCCGAATTCTCGCGCACTTGTTTGTTTTAATTATTCAAATTTATTCATGCTGATTTGCAGCAGTAATTTATATTTGCCCCGCGTGAATAATGGGTAGTTAATGTTAGTCTAATTGAAAATCAATGTCATGAGGTAACCCTTTGGCTATTTATAATATTTAATTGAACTATTATGTTTGATTTACTGTAGATAAAATTACTTTTACTGGGTCTGATTCTTGTACGCGGAAGGCCAGGCTTGCATCGAGATAAGTTCAAGCAAAACTTTCAAAACAATGTCGCTTTGTAGAAGTTAATAGTCATTGTCTAAAAGACCTTTTATCATTCAACAACATTTTAAACACAGCCTTGAAGTGTTACTTTAGTGTTATGAAACCAACAAAATAAAAATCATGCTAAACGCGTCGTGTCATAAAGATTTCACCGGGTCTTTTTTGAATCAGTAAGTCGTCTCGTGATCCATCAGACTGCTGCGCATTTCCCAGTTTTCTAAACTAATATCGGTAAGGAATAAATTTATTTTAGGGTATCCAAAATACTTGACATGCAGCACGCTGCTCTCTGAGCGCGGGTTATAGCCTTGGATAAGTGCCCGGCTCATGGTTTGCATACATTAAAATTCTTACATTTCTGCGATTATTGTTAAGTCAGTTGTTATCGGCAGGTCTTGAATGAAAATGAAGTAGAAAGGCATTTAGATTTACAAATTAGATAATCCAAATATGGACTGAACCCAAGATCCCTGCAGAGGCTACTTATTTCTATCCAATGCAAACTGAGTTGCGAGGGCACACACCACTCTTTGTACGTGTCTATAATAACGATACGTTCGGGTTAATCATAATGCGTTTTTGTGACGTTATTTGTACGTAGTTAACAGTACGTGCGCCAGCCAGTATTACATTTACAGATTCATGAATCAAAATAACATTATAGAACGAAATCAGAGTAGGTAAGTATACTGGTTATTAAGTGAAATAAATTTCATAGTATAATAATAAACCCAAGTATTAAAATATTTAGAACCCATTTTCATTCTCTTACCTACCATGATAAGTATTCTGCTTTCAGGGATATTATATATCTGCTAAGGATATCTCCTAGGGATATTATGATCCGGCGATCTCAGGGAGAGTTAATATATTGATACGTATAACCTGGTTTGTATTCTAAATATTTTCAAAAGCCGATGTAAAGTGGGGAGAGTTAATATACTGATAGGTATAGCGTGATTTGTATTCTAAATATTTTCAAAAGCCGATGTAAAGTGCGCAACAAGTGAGGCTTGCTCGCTCTTGATTCTAGTGTGTGGACGCGGTCGGTGAGACCTGCCTGCATGCTGCTCACGTGTAGCGAAGACTTGAGCTGGGGCTTTAAGGTGCTGCGCGGTCTGGGTGATGCTTTAGAAACTGTGCACTCTGCTAAACGGAGGTCTTTGGACGTGAAAATTCGCGGTGTTTGGGTGCCCTGTAAATTAGTACTGGATTTAAATTATTCCACAACGCAATTTTAATTTTTTGAGTTGAATAAGATAATTTTTTATTCGACTATAGCGTAACGGAGTGAGGGGGCGCAACGCCTGCCAAGTGTGGCGCGCGAGGGTAGGCAAGTAGAGCAGGCGGGCGGGTGAGGGCGTCGAGGCTCTTAAAGAAGAACTAACCTCAAACACAAGCGGCCAACAGCTACCACGGGCTTGCGTTATCCTGGCTCTCTGACCTGCTGCTCCTGTAAATCGATGTGGCCGACGACCCTCGACCGTGCATGAGATCTTGCGTTGCAGCCGTCTTCATTGACCGTTTTTGTTGATTTCACGTTAGAAATGTATTTGAAAATATTATATTAATTTGTGTGCTTCGGCTCTTTAAGCATTCTTAATTAGACCCTCGACCGTGCGTGAGATCTTGCGTTGCAGCCCTCTTCATTGACCGCTTTTCTCGATTCACGTCGGAAATGTCTGTGAAAAAATTATATTTATATTAATTTGCGTGCATCGCCTCTTGACGCCTTCCTAATTGGCTCCACAAACGCTCTATTCTTCAAGGCGACTGGTGACCAACTGTTGTTTGCAAGCTACACTGGGAATCCTGTCATTGAAGCGCCTGCGCGTTTCCGGAAGCCATATCTGCCCTCGATGAATTGTTTTGTTGAACTTATGCTTTAAATTACCTGTGTCTCTTTCCCCTGCCAACATTGCGTGACTTCCATCGGCCTAATGTTCCCTGTGAACAAAATGAAACATCCTTTAGAGTTTACACTAGCGTGCCGTAACGTGTTTGCCTGTTGAGTCTGTCAATCTTTCAAACTTGTGCGGCATGCGTTGAAAGCCGGCCTTTTAAAAGTGGTCTTTTCATTCAATTGTAATCGACTGCTGCTTGATTAAGGAGAATAATGTTGAAATACTGGACATTTTTAGTTGAAGTTGCTAGTTTTCAGTTTGAATTGCGGGTGGCGGATGGTAGCGAGGTAGGGTAACGCTGATTGACTTATAATACTATTTTCATTCACCAGTGATCGACTTCTGTTTGATACATAAGTACACAATTGAAGTAATAGAAATTTTGAGTAGAAGTTGCCGTTTCGAGTTTGAGTTGCGGGTGGCGGATGGTAGCGACGTAGGACAGCGCGTCGATATGGTCAAGGTCAGGACCAAGACAGGGAGTCCGTCGAAGTGCGATTCCCTTGTATTCTTCCCTCGACTCGTTATCTAATCAACAACGATCCTTTACTTAAGGAATATTTAAGGCCTCTAAAAATCTCATTTCGAAATTTTTTGCGCCGAAATTTTCATCATTAGAAAAGAAAACGACGAATAAAAACCGGCCTATTCATTCGCTTCGTAGGTTGAGCTGACTAAAGAGGGATTCCAGTAATAAGAAGTCAGTGCAATAGACTACATGAAATATAAACGTTACTTTCATATGCCACGCTTCCGATTCTTTGTTAAAGCTGCCGATATCGATGATGACCTTTACAGCCAAAAATTTTTTACATTTCTCTAGTCGAAATCTTGCGAGATATTCACAGCCTCACACGGGGAAAAAAATTCATTTATATCCCAAATTAAAAATTATTTCGCTGTTGCAGGAAGATGTGATAAAAATACTGATCTATTTACAGTCCGCGTAGCTAGCTCTACAGCGCAGTCCCTTTAAGCACGTCCTAGGTCAGCCTCTTTAATGACTCGATACGCCCAGTTTCTTTTTAGTATTACCTCCACTCCAGTTGTTCGTTATTTTTTTATAAATCTCAAGACAACCGAAAATGTTAATTTTTCTCTACTGTTGCTATTGCAACTTTAATTTTTCCGATCAATGCAATTTTTGCCTTGAAATGTTCTGCAGAGTGCGTAGTTTTGCTCAAGAATTTTTCATGTATATGCTTCTCGCGTGCAGCTTTCTACACGTCGACGCGTCAACTCGAGTTGTTCGTTATTTTTTATAAATCTCCAGATAACGGAAAATTTTAATTTTTGTCTAGTGTTACTACTGAAACTTTAATTTTTCCTGTCAGTATAATTTTCACCAAGAAATACCTTACACAGTGCGTAGTTTTGCTCAATAATTTTTCATGTATGCTTCTCGCGTGCAGCTTCCTGCAGGTCGACGCGTGTTGGTAAACATCTCGCTCGCATGCTTGAGCTGTGCTGAGACCATGCAGACTCAGGAACATCCGTGCTGTGTTCCGTCATCTTGAGCTGCGACGCGAGTCTGGCAGTATTACGCACTTGCCATTTAATAAGAAAAATGTATGGAAGTTTGCGACGCTTGGAAACCGTTTGGTCAACTGATATCATGTCTTATGATATCGAAGTTTGCTTTGTGACAAGATTGCAGTTCAATGAATTGTCTTTTAGTGTAGTTTCAGCCACTGAACGTTCGATGTGAGTATCCTCTCTATTTGATAATTTTTGTATGACTTTGTCTTCACCATTTCAATTCATTGAAATTTTAAACAAAATCCCTCTAGTACGATCAATGTGGTGCCCGGTTAGTTTAACGATGACCATAAGATTCATCACCGTTCATTCCGTAATGATTTACATCTTAGATGTTCTTTACTCAGCCTCTACTTTCTTGATGGACTTTCACCCAGCCTTCACTCTACTCCAATATTTTAAACCATCATTACTCGGATCTCATTATTATGGTATTGCATTATTATACCCAGTAAGATTCAATACAAAAATTATAACCAATGACTGAGTTGTTGGTCAGTAAAAAGATGCCTGCGTGGAAATTTCTATGTATGAATGGCCGTGCCATGACAGTGATGTTGCTATGAGCAAAGTAGGCCATAGCCGCTTGTTTAAGTGCAAATTTTATTAGCAACATCCATGTTGTAATTGAAGGAGTGAACACTTGACGCTACGGCCGCATTGAACGGTATTGGTTGCATCCTCATCCAGTGTGATGTTATTATGCATCATACGAGGCGCATGTGCAGTACTTCGGACGTACAGTACTGTAGGGTTTGTAATACTGCAGTGCACGCAATACTGCAGAGGCATGTCATAATGCAGTGCTGCAGTGTACGTTATTCTACAGTGCAATACATACTTGATGCAATGTGCCTGTAAAGTGGAGAATTGCATACTTCATCGTAAATGATCTGATTTGTTATTATAAGAACCGACGGTGTGTTATTTTCATCATGATTGATTGAGAACTCATTCCATGTCACTGCATGGCCTTGTTTAGTTGATCGTATCTCAACACTATATCACGAGCTCGATGCTCTGTCGTATCTCTATGTATTTGCAGTGTAGTATTTTAGATCATTGATAATATTTGTTTATGATTGTGATACACAATTCACTTGAAAGATCTCCCTCATCATCATGTTATTCGTGCAAAGAGCCCTCGTAGCTTGAATGATTGCGCTCATTAATTCGTTCAGTGCAAACCATCGAAATTACGTCGTTCTCCTTGATGCCGTGTTGCGCCTTGCTGCTCGCTAGCCTCTACGCATGCTGACGTCGGCAAAAATATTGTTGAAGTGAACGGCACCTAGCAAACTGAGAGCTCTAGAGCACGCACTAGTGATAGGTATTGCTGTAGTGACAGGTGCTGCAGTAGTAATAGGTACTGCAGTATATAGTGATAGGTGCTGCACCTAGCAAACTGAGAGCTCTAGAGCACGCACTAGTGATAGGTATTGCTGTAGTGACAGGTGCTGCAGTAGTAATAGGTACTGCAGTATATAGTGATAGGTGCTGCACCTAGCAAACTGAGAGCTCTAGAGCTCGTTCTAGTGATAGGTATTCCAGTAGTGATAGCTACTGCACCTAGCAAACTGAGAGCTCTAGAGGTGTGTACTTGTGATAGGTATTACGACTAGCCTGGTTTGACGCCTGGTGCAAATAATCTACATATTGTTACAATAAGCTTACGTCGATTTCAATGGTATTGACTGATTGTAAGTGTCTAAATCCAACTTGACACTGGTTGAAATTTTTGTTGAATTTAGTTTTGAGGGTAAATTTACCATCAACTAAATTCAGCGTGAAAATATATACTTATTCATAAGTCAGTTTGCAGAATGTTAAACATTCTCAATACGAAAGACTTTCCTGCCTGAATCTCTAATACATATCAGCCAGAGATTCAGAGAAGAAAAGGCATGCTTATCAGGCAAGAATACAAAATTGCTACTGAGTCATAAAAAAGTACCTATCTGTCAGAAATCCTATCCGCTATCATTCCCAAATAAAAACTTGCTATCAAACAGACTTTTAAAGTAGCCATCATTTAGAATCACTAAGTAAAATGAACGAAATAGCTACAATATATGAATACAGTATTCTTATGTTTTAGCAATACTATATGCCTCTCGCCCATATCAAATTAAGTCAGCGCTCCATGTATGATTTTGCCCGAGCTTTCCATACGTCCTTGAACGCTTCGTTGCTATCTTGTTTACGTGACTGCAATGAATGCATTCATCGCAAAAACGTTAATTTTTTTTTACTCAGATTCTGTTTTCAAAAGAATTTATAGGTTTTCAATGTCGCTATCAGCAGTGTGGATTCTGTTGATGGAAAACACAATAGCGAAGATTTTTATTGGCATCTGTTTAATACGCGCAGCTGAAACCATAGAACTTGATCAAAAAATAAAAAAATACAGTAAAATGTTTGTATGACTAGCTTCGCATTTTATATTATTTAAATTCACTCGATTTGAATCAATTGATGATACAAGAATTACGCGTGTTTGAGAAAAATACAATGTTAACTGTTACTGAGATTCTTAAACATACCTTTATTGGGGATATGGTTCACTTTTAAACTCTTCATTGTGAAATTTCACGTTTTAGCGTATAGTGTCTTGCATCACGGCCACCTTCGCTAATACGTCGATACATTTTTTTGACAACGTGTAATTCGCTTAACCACAACGACAGCGGCTGCTATCGACCAACTTTACACGTGCAGCTGCCTCTGCTAGCTGTCATGCGCAGGTCTTGGCCAAGAATTTACTCTCATCTCACGGACATCACGTAAAGCTGCTAGCCAGGCTACTCTGATCAACTTCAATGTCATTCTTCTCGTGTGTTGGTTTTTCCATTTTGGTCTCCACGTTTTTATTGCCATGTGTACTGAACGCGCCGAGGGATAGAAAATTTAGATGCTACTTGTACCCATCCATTTGTAATGCACTTATCTAGAGATAGATAATTCTGGTGCTTCTCGTACCCATCCATTTGTACTGCATGTGTGTCTATCTCGCTTGTGGATGCGTACTGTAGAGTCCAGAAATTTCTTTTGTTTCGTGTACAAATTTAATCTGTCTGCTTGTCGTCACCATCACTGACCAGGAATACGACGTTCATGGGCAACTTTTGGTCTTGCAAGGATTTTATTTTCTCCCAACATGCATTCATTACTTGAGCTCTACCATTGTTTGCAGTTGCAGTGCCAAAAATGACATTCATACTAGGTAACTTGAAAAAATTGCAATTGCGAATGATATTTTAATCATTTTGTAACCAGACCTCATAATAACAATGCCCACGATTCAAATGATGGATATATTTTGATCATCATTTGAAAAACAGTTAACCATCAATCACACGTCATAAAAACGGAGTGTGATGACAAGATAATATTTTACGAGATAATCAAACGCAATGCAGATGAATACATAGTCATATAGTGTAGGTGAACTGCTCGTCTCTCATGCGTGAGATGGCACTGCATTGCCGGATCGATGTCCCTCATAGTGTGATGTTGCTGCATCGTACCGAAGCCTTAACTCTTGATTTATGCCTGCGCCTAGAATATTGCCGATCGATGTATGGAATATGTCTGTGCCCTGAGTCAATATTCATTTCACTAGAAGAGGTGTGCTTGTGTCTCTGTTGGTGCTTCAAATAAATATTGATACTGATCATAGAATTAAGTTCGATGTTGTATCACCGTCAACGTGCATTATAAGGGTACATTTTCTTATTATGCGCACATGGTACTTGCTGGAATTCAGGCAGTACATAACCTTACTTTGAATTAGTACGCATACAACATGATAGTGTGCCTCGGCTGTGCGTTATGGGTGTTGAACACAAACGCATGACTTTCCTACATTATTGTTATATTTCACTAAATGGATTGCCATTCTTAAATTATATGTCTTGTGTTGGAACTTCGATGTGCAATTGTCGGTAATTGATTTAGAAAGTGAAAAATCTCATTTTGTATCGGAAACTTGAAACTCTGTGATGTTTAACTCTGTTACTGGATATTTTAAAATTTAGTCAATATTCCAGCCTCTCAACTGGGACTGCAAAAGTAATTTAAATTTTTTAATTTGAATTAAATAATTAGCTATGTATCGCACACAACCGAGTACCGTTAAACATTGGTAACTTAATTTTTTAAGTATCAAAAAAATTAGATCAGTACTCACTGCAGTGAGTGTCAAAGAGCGCATTTTCTCGTCCGTCCGTGAAGTCACGGACGGACGGACGGACATGACAATGGCGCTTTTTTTCATAAATGAGAAAATGCGCTAAAAAGATAATTTTGCAAAGAAATTTTTTGGGGTATTAACTTTTTTCAGGTTCATATTTCCCCTGATATGTGTTTACAAACCATGTAATAATTTATTTTCTGGTTTATCACCGATGTCGTAATTATTTTAAGTATCCGCTTTCTGGTATTTGCCGACTTGCGAACTGAAGCTGTTTTCTAGCATCGTTATTAGGTAGTTTATTTCTTAGAATGGCAGATTTAGCGTAAACCCTCACGATGTATTGATATTTAAAATATATCGTAATTAAACTACGAGACTGCTGGCATAGTCATTCTGCTCTCAATGAACAAATTACGTAAAGAATTCTACCTTCTCTTTTGCTGCTGTGAATGTCGTCCAAAATAATTAGTTGGCTTTATGTATTCAATATATTCGTGTTCACGGAGGAATAATTTTTTATACGTAAAACAATGCAAATAATTTGTATGAAATCATTATTTTCATTAGTACGAGGCTATTTGTTCAGATCTTGGTATATTCTAAATACGCACCGAAGTCTTATTGTTGAAACATTTCTACGGACATTTCTCCACGATTTTTCGTACGCTCGTAATTCGGTTATTTGTTATTGATGCTTGGTTTGTGCCAAACTTTTCGCATTTTATTTGGTCGGTTAATAATAATCAATAAGTTTAATATCTTGATAATTTTAGGAAATGATAAAACGTAAAAAACAGCACCAGTTACCACGATCACGGCCCTTCGAAAAATTAGTAGTTTTTTGGGAGAAGGACCGCGTATGTCCAAAAGCCTCTAATTACGATGTTCGTATAGGTTCACAACACTTATCCCAGGCTCAAGTCCTAAGCCTGTAATTGGCAAATCTCGCTCAAATCCTGAATGGCGATTGGCAGATCGATAGACGATTGCGCAATTATTTTGACGATTCGGCCGATGTTGTGCAAGATTCTCTTCGTGGCGTGGCACTAGATTGCTAAACACGAGCTTTAATACGATGTTTGCCAGGCTACAGACGATGCCAGGAACTGACGCAACTATACTTCGTTTTATGTGAGCAGTATCTTGCATAAGTAGCAGAGCAGTGGTGAAAATATTCATGAAAAGATATGTCATCCCTGTACATCATTAATTCTCACATCTCCTAGCTGAAAAAATTTTTTTTTAATTGCGTTTTGACGTGCTTCTGAATCCTCCACATAATTAACTTATGGCCATAACAATTTTGAATTTTGATATGTAATTGTTTGTTCAAGTTAGTTTTGATATGTAAGTGCTCCATCAAGGCAAATTCATACCCATTCAAAAAGACAAAAATCACTCATGCGAATGAGTTATTTTTATTTAAAGGTAATTGTCTCGGCATAAATACACACAGACAGGCGCCTTGCACGCAGTTCTTGACAGGATTTTTGTTGCCAAGTGCGTAGTTGAGAGCTCTTGCTGGCGACAACAGTGCTCCAGTGGCGACTAAAACGAACTAAGTGGCGACAACTCTATATGGCAACAGCAACACTACAGGGCGAAAGCAACGCTCTACATGGCGACAGACACGCTCTACATGGCGACAGCCACTCTCTACATGGTGACAGACACGCTCTGCATGGTGACAGACACGCTCTACATGGCGACAGACACGCTCTGCATGGTGACAGACACGCTCTACATGGTGACAGACACGCTCTACATGACGACAGACACGCTCTACATGGCAACTGCCATGTTTTCTACTCTCGTGTATATTATTTACATTAATTACATTACTTGAAAAGAGTTTGACGCGTATCATAAAATCATAACAGCATTATGAATAATTATATGTTCCAAATTTAGTGCTCTGTGTCAAGAGAAGCTGCATTAGTTTAATATAATAGTTTCTAACTTCATTTCAAACAAGTGAAATGAGCATTATTCGTTGCGGCTAAAATTATTTTCGCTGTTCTAAGGACGCTTGAAATTAAGTTTTCCATTGGTCTTATTCCGGTTTAGATTGATCACTTTAATTAGCGCTAATAATTAACTAGTAATTCAACTCAATCGTCAATATAATCTCCGTAGTACGATAGGCTCCTCTAAGCTCTGGTTCTTAGAGAGCACATTATTGTGCTATCTATCACATTGTGCTATTGCTCCGGTTCATAGATAGCACAAGGTGTCCGCTTGCAGCGTCTGAGTTTTATTTGCTCGTACATACCGTAAATTTAAATAACTTCTAACGGGGAAAGTCGCATTCATGTATATTCTGGCAGATGATGTGGTTCAGATTTTCACTTCCACGTTTTCTTTGTGGATGTGTTATGTAATTTGCATACGCGCCTCCTAGTCTCGTGAACATTTCGAGTGGCAAACTTTGCGTCTTGCTTAATTAACCTCATTTAATTGTCATCGTTCAGCGTAATATTATTAGTTTTCTAAAAACACTCTCTTTTTGCTGCTTTTCAATTATAAGATATATTTTTAATTTTTAATTTATTTTTTATATTAGAGTTGCCACGAATATTTAAGGAACCGGGGGAGGAGTGAGGACCTACAGACAACTCAGAATATCAGATGCCATCAGTGACATTTACTGATATTGGTGATTTAAGCCGTCTTCAGTGATAACTATCTGTCATCAGATCTCTATTCCATATTCATGACATTTTACACTCACTTTGATGAGTGTCATCTAAAAATTTGTAATCTTTGTTTACGACATTCTTTAATGTAAAACCTTCATGACCGTCAATTTCCAAATGTGGGTTGGACTCCAAATTTGACATCGTCTTCTTCTTCATCATTAATAGGCATAGTGTGCTTTAAGAAGAATATATTTCAGCGTCTTCATATTCGTGATGAAAGCCAAGCACCATCCTCGCTCCGGCACGTTTGTCGGGCTTCACTTCGCTCTCCGCGTTTGCTGCACGTGCAAAGCACGCAGTATTGTCTATTTTATTATTATTATTATTATTATTATTATTATTATTATTATTATTATTATTATATTTTAGTAATGTTATTACAGTTACGCTTTATTGGTTGATTACTGCATTTGCAACGTTAGCCAAACCATGTTCCTTTATTACCATTCATTTATCATTTAATATATACGTACCACGAATTACGCCTGTTACTTCTGAAACAAGTACAAAGCCGGAAGAAGAGGGAAGTTAAGGGAAAAAATCTGTCTCGCCGCGGATGGAGTCTGTTCATTTCTTATACGTAATATTTTCTCAATTTTTTATACTTTAGGCTATATTCCCAAATAATTGGATTTTAAGCACTATTGTTTGACGCCAATGTACTGTATGTACTGTTCAATGTACTGTATTTTACTGCAACTAAGTTAAGGATGGTCAGATTTTATTATAAAATGATTTATTATGCGACCGAGCATAATAAATAATAATAACCGAGTCTAAATTAATTCGATGAATGTGCGGGAAGACGAGCCTATGTCTTGGCGAGTAGCTCTGCACTGCACAGTGCGCAGCACAGCTCTACTGACCGTCCTGCCCTGGCACAGCTCTGTCTGTACTGGCCTCCCTGCACTGCACATCTCTTGCTGTACTGATTGGGAAAGTCGGAGTGCACCTCAAGTTGGGAAAGTCGGAGTGCACCTCAAGTTGGGAAAGTCGGAGTGCACCTCAAGTTGGGAAAGTTGGAATGCATCTCAAGTTGGGAAAGTCGGACTGCACCTCAAGTTGGGAAAGTCGGAACGCACCTCAAGTTTGCAAAGTCGGAATGCACCTCCAATTGGGAAAGTCGGAGTGCACCTCAAGTTGGGAAAGTTGAAATGCACCTCAAGTTGGGAAAGTTGTCGCACCTGACGCTTTTTTACTACGCTTATAAGATATTTCTTAAATATTAAGAAACGTCATTGAATTTTTTTTACATATACCAAAAGAAGGTCTTTGGCTGAAAAATTAATTAGATTCGTGTTTCGGGTCACGAAAAGTTGTTCTCTTTGTCGTAATCGTCGAGAAAAATCCCTTGATCAGTCGTTCGCTTCGAGAAAATTGACTTGATTAATCAAATGCGTCGTATATATTTATTTGTCCTGTCGCAAACGTTGAGTAAATTCATTTTACTAGAATATACTGGATCAGTAAAGTCACCGGATCTGTCGTACGTGTCGAGAAATTAAAGTCATCCCGTGTGTCTTTGATGTCGAGTTCAGCCTGTCGCGTTTATTCTTACTGTACATTATCAAGATTTACATTAAAAACTAGTATTTTCCGCAAAAGTTTAGATAAAACAATGTGTCGAGATCTCGCTTATGGAGCACAATAATCCGTTTTTTATGTACGTGTATATGATTTCTTGTGGATACGATGTTTATGAAGGTCTTTTCTTTAGCATTTACTACTCCCTTCTTTCTGTGTGTATTAATTCATACAGTAAATATAAATACAAGATCATTTTTCATCACACGATTCAGTTATCGTGTGGCATAGTACTATTTTCATTCCTGATAATTTTTTACTTTCAGAATTAAATTCCGATACCCGGCTGCATTCATGTCTTTGCCTGTGTTTGCCGGCACCGAAATGTGAGTCTGGACAAAATTAAGGCCTTGCATATGGTCTAAATATCAACTGAATAAATCTTAGGGCTCGGCGAGTACGGAGAGCTCGTGACATTTTGTCACTGAATTACAAATAAGTTCTATGGTTCACATCGATTTCTTTGATTACCTGACCTTTCCTTCCTCGTAGAAAAAGCTGAAACTGGCACCAATTCTGCACTTCTTAAATATTAGTCAATAATTATGCCCCTTCACTGTGTCATTTTGTCATCGCCGTATATTTACAACGTTTCTGTGTTTAAAATTTCTTTGAACGTTTCACACGCTCTTCTGAATGTTTTGAAAGATGAACTTTGTTGTTTCTTATAATCAACGCAAAAATTTTTGTTCTGACTTAAAATTCAACCTTATTTTCCTTTGAAGATTATTTAATTATCAATAATTTCTTATTTTATTCCTTTGGGCTTGCGTAATAGTACCAAACTGTGACGTACAGCAGCTACGTGCATAATATATCTCATCTGTGATTGACAGTAAATACGCTAACGCATGGTGCTACTTGTGTTGTGTTGTGGTGCGCATGTTGTAACGTGTGTTATGCTATGTGTCACGTACGTATAACACGCGCCAACAAAGCTCAGCGACGACAATATGACGCCGTTTAATTCATTCATTTATCACAAATTTGAAGTTTTAAGTTTAAATGTCTTGTTGCCCGATATGGATATCTCTGCTTGCTTGTACTTGCTTTGAATAAAGCTACTTTTTAGCCCATTTTCTCATTTATGGAAAAAATGCACTATTGTACTCGCCATGTCCGTCCGTCCGTCTGTCTGTCTGTCCGTCTGTCCGTGACCTCAAGTTTTCGTTGACGAGAAAATGCGCTCTCTGTCACTCACTGCAGTGAGTACTGAGAAATATTTTTTATTTTTATCAAGTACCATAGCATTTATTGATGCTGAATGTCAGTTAACGGCAATTCTTATTCACCTCAACGGAAATAACTTAACTTAAACCTGTATTGCAAGGATTGCTGCATGTGTATTATTTATAATGTAGCAAGTTTCCATATTTCCCTCGAAGATATTCGTGAGAAAGTTTCAGAGTGACTCAAGTTTCTGAAGCAAAGTGCATGAAGTACTTCACTCGGAAAATTGTGCACAGTCAGCATTTTAGTTGGAGAAGCAACACAAAAAAACACGCTATTGTGTTCGTGGGCGATGTTCGCGCTATTTTCATCGTCTCATGTTCGTTAGTCGCAAGTCATCAAATTTGAATATTGTGCTAATGGGAGCAGCTGATCGAAGTCCTCGCAAGTGAAGTATGCGCAGAATCAGTATTACATAACATATTGATCTCGGCGTGACTTGTTTTCGTGCCTTGTTCATAGAAGATCTAATATCGTTTCATTTGACCGGATCTTTTCATGACTGACGATAGTTTCAAGTAGCTACTAGAATAAAAAACTTACGATTCGTTCTCGGCTTTCAAAAACTTATAGATATTTTATTTTCAAGAACACCTAATTTTGTCGACACTAGAATACTCCGAAAATCCAAAAAACGATTTTGAAGAATCTTTACGTCTATTTGAATGCCCTCGAACAGTGGCTTAAGACTCTGATTGAGAACCGCGAGGCTTCGAACAGGCTCGGTTTCCCTATGAGTTTCTTCACTAATCAGGCTGGACTTTGCTCAACTCGTAAATGAGATGGCATATTAATTTTTCCATGCTTACCCGGCTAATATATTTATAAACGGTGGACATGAACAAAAAAATATGTAAACTTTGTATTAAAAGAGTTATGATGAAAGGAAAATTTTAGAAAGTTTTACGAGCTTTACATCACATATCTTTCATCTCTATTACCTTTCAGTTACCGGATGGTCCTCTAGGGTCTGTTAATCGAGTTTTACAACTACTTCCCAGTAAAACAAAGATTATTACGGAGATTTATTTATACAAAAATTTAACAATGATTTCTCTTCGAATTTCGATCGGCACATCGAATCAACTGCTCATCTTCCATTTTGGTCAATGTCCAAATCTGGAACTTCATCCCCTAGTCCATTCCTAACGTCACGTCTGCTACTAGGAATTTTGTAAATTCCACGTGATTTTTTGATGCTACAATTTTTATGAAAAATAAATCTGGTTCGTGACTCGGGAGTCGTGTAAGATTTTTGGTCTCCCTGATGTCGCATCTGAAATAAAGAATGCGGCATACATAGTGATAAAAAGCAGATGTGCCTTGGCCTTTCATACATATTAATATAATACTCATATTTCATGCTAAATTATTATCATCTAGCGGCTTAACATTATCATTAGCGGCTTGCGTTGCATGGAGTAGATAATCTTTAATATTTGCGAGTCCCGTAAATAATTTAAAAACTGAATTACACATCATTAAAGAAAATTATTTTCGCGCCAAATTTTGGTGTTAGAAACTCCATTGAACTCTTATGGGACAGAGTTTCAAGCAGGTTTACATTTTTCAAGCTTCAAATGAATTTAATTAAACCGAATTAGAAAGTATACCTTTCATTTTTAACCCCCCTCCCTCCACCTCTTGTTTTTGCCGCAATTCTCATGACCTGTTTCTAATTAATCGTTTAAACAAATTTTATACATCAATGCATGAAGAGTGAAAAACGGGTTCCACAATTAATGAAATTATACCAAGAAGAAAATAATTCTCAGTGGAGTGCTTTCTTTTTGCATGACAGTCAACATTACGAAACCTCACTACAGCCTGGGGGGCTCGAGCCTCGAAGAAGAAGTCGGATGGTGCAATGAAGGCTTATCGCAGATGCTAACCTGGAGTGGATCTTATCACAGTCATGGGTCTGTTTTTTCTCCATTATGTGTCCTCAAATTTTATGCTTTGATCACAAAGCTCCCCTACAAGCTGGAAGAATAGTACATTTAAACTATGAAATATATATTTGGTATACTAATATATTAAATATAGTATATTTAAATTATTCAATCAAGGCAGGCAAGCGAGCTACATCTCTTTCACCGAAAAGTTCGTCATTGGAAATATCCATGCAGACACGACTTAAGCCTGAACAATGGTCATATGGATTTATTCAAAAACACAGCTGCTTCGACGTCAACACTGACGTATACTTTTACGGAACACGGTCATCGTTTTATCCGGGACCGAGGGCGGGGTGATTGCCTATCGACGACTTGGATACGGAGGACAACGAAGGCGGAGCATCAGCTTGACCTTGGACTACGAAGTCCTAAACTCGTCATATAAGGTCAAAAGGCTTGCGTCAATTTCTTTACCACCATGGCTATTTTGGATATTCCAGGAGTGACACCGACATTGTTGTGCCAATGATTGTTCCAAATAAGGAATGGAGAGAACTATATAGTGGAGCAGAAGCAAGTTTAATACGCAGCAAGACAGCATAGAGCATTACCACGAGACATTCTTCCGAGCTGTAGCAAAGGTATATGGAACTGCAATAAAGACACATGAGAAGAAAATGTTGTATGATTTAATTCTGATTGTAATAGTTCTTAATTAAAATGAGTGTAAATTTCTTAATTCAACTCCTATTTTCTGTTTGTTTATGAATCAATAATATTGCAATAAAAGCCATGTCTAGACTAAAGAAAATCAATGAAAACCGGTAAGAAAGAAGTTTTGTAAAATATACCTAATATGTTGATAAAAAAATTTTCATCGCCAATTAGCAGCAAGTGATCCGTCTGTCCGCAGCTCAAGCCGAACGTAGGACATAACTTGAATTGTGTTGAAAGTTCCTCGCAAACGAAACGAATTTATAGGCTTTGTCTCATAACATGCATATAATTTTCGAAACCTTTTTCGATGAAAAAACTCGTTGCATTTGAATTCAAACTATTAAAATATATTAATGTTGTCAAACTACATTAGAAATTCAACCATGTGATCAATTAATGTTGTTTCTTCATTCATGATGTCGTTGTCATTTGTTAAATCAACACTGTCACTGGATTGCATTAACGCAGTTTCATGTGTGCAGGTAGCGTAGCTCTGGGCGAAGATCTTGACGAAATCTGATTTTCTTTTGATCAGGCTTTTTTTGGCCGCATCTGTGTCATGGTGCCATGTTTTCATTGGTGGAATGATTGTGCTAAGATCGTCTAGAAATGGCCATCGGCTTTTTGGCCGTTTTTTGGCCGGATTATGGTGAGATTTCTTGGCTTTTTCTCTCTCATGTTATCGTTGGTCGATTGATTGCGCTGAGATCGCCTGGAAATGATCATCGGATTTTTGGCCGGATTATGGTAAGATTTTTTAGCCGTAATTGTGTCATATTATCATAGGTCGATTGATTGTGCTAAGATCGCCTAGAAATGGCCATCGGATTTTTGGCAGGATTATGGTAAAAATTGTTGGCCGTATCTGTGTCATATTATCATAGGTCGATTGATTGCGCTAAGATCGTCTGGAAATGGCCATCGGATTTTTGGCAGTTTTAGCCGGATCACGGTAAGATTTTTTGGCCGTATCTGTGTCATGTTATTGGTCGATTGATTGCGCTGAGATCGTTGGGAAATAGCCAGGCTTACAGAGAAGTCTCGCTAATTGCTGTCAGGACACAGCTTAATCTGCCCCGTGGAGTTATAAATGTCGTTGACCTAGTGTTGATTGCTTGCTGAAAATAAGACATTTTTTAGTTCTAGTTTCTAGTTCTAGGCCAAAAGTTTATCATTTTATGGTCGTGAGATAGCGAGCATAAAATTGCCCAGGCACTTACACGGCACTTGCCAGTGCGTACGAAGGCTGAAGTAATTAATAACTGAACAATCAGATAATCGAACGGTAATAAGGTGCTGAAATATTGAAATGATATGCTTTAATATTTAATTACAAATATCCCAGCTTAATATCATTGTCTGTTAGTATAGCTATTTGCATTTCATTTTGACATATTTTCATATCCACACCTGCCTCCTATCACATGTGAAAATTACATATTTTCAAGCCCTATTTGTTCAGTTATCAGCTAAGCATATATATTCTAGTAATCCCGCCAGCACGTATTAGTTTCATCGAGGATAACTTATTGAAGTAGGAAGCACGGGCTGACTAACTGGTATAACTACTAATGAGCCACGGCTACTGGGTTGGTTGATGGTTTACTGCTACTATAGCTGTAAGCCAGTAGCGTCCGTCGCGCCATCCGTAGGTAAAAACGTGGTTAGATGTGTCCAGCTTACAAATTTAATGCCAAGGAGCCCATTGAGTGGCGGCGCAGCGAGATGGCATAATCGAGTGGCAGCTACCTGACGCGACTCAGCAACCGTCGCTACAAGGTCGAATAAACGTACTATCATAGCTCGCTTAAGTATAGGTAGCGGCAGATTTCTCGTCTGTGATTGGTGTGTTTTGTTTGAAAAGTCATCAGTAGTTAGCTGACTGAGTTACAAACTCTTAACTTTGTTTAATGATCTAGTCTCTGACCTCTTTGCGCTCTCACGACTTATCACTTAGTTTTTCGATGTACATAGTACTACCTACATGAGTCTTGATTGAGTCAACCAAGGTGGCTTAATGGCCGTGCCCTACTAAGTACTAAATAATATTTAGTACTAAGAACTTAATCACCTAAATAGTACTTATTACCAAGTACTTAATCACTTAAATAGTGCTTACTAAGTACTTAATATATAGTACTTACTACTAAGTACTTAATCACGTAAATATAACTAAATTATTATTTAACAACGAATCACATTTTTGAGTATATAGTACTTACTACTAAGTACTTAATCACGTAAATATAACTAAATTATTATTTAACAACGAATCACATTTTTGAGTGATCGCGCGTACCTCCTGGCTATGTTGTGACGTGTAACATTCTGTTCTGCACTGTGAAATGAAATCTATTCTAAATTTTGTACCACAGAATTAGTAACAAAACTAAGCTTGAAATTACGTAGCTTGACATCATTATTCCGCACTATATCTTTTCTTAACATGCGACTGAAGCATAGACTTATCAAATCCTGCTCATATTCAATCCATAACTCGTCTATTCGCAGGATAATATTCGCACCTGCATAATTAATGTGTCAGTCGATACAGAATCAATCGTCTGAGAAGAAGCAAGTGGCATCGTGTCGCCGAAAAGCACAGTATATATGGATTGGCTCAAGGATTGAAGTGCTTACATGTCATGTTCATTTTTGATCAAGCACGTTAATTAGTTTTCTCTTCGACCATTATAGTTTCCTCGCTTCGACCATTTATGCTTTGATGCATGCCTGTTGCCCTCTTTGGTCAGACATGTACTCGTATAATTCGATATCATGAATATTTCAGTAGTATTTGTACTATTCTTACTTTCCTTTGTTTTAGAATAGAATAGAAGTGTCGGCGCTGAAGAAATAGGCCCATGGCCTGTTGCCGATTCTTGTGCTTTTCATGACTTAATTCGCAGTAGATCTAAAAACCGGCCTTTTTGACCAGATCTTTTCATAATTGGCATTGGTTTGACCTAGCTATTGGACTTATTACAAGGTCATAAGGTGCTAGGCATTTCAAGACTGAACATATGCTCATGCATAGCTTTCTCTAGTCTGTTCTTGAACGCGTTTAAACTCGGAGCGTCAACGATGCTATCGGGGAGGCTATTCCACATGTCGGTAACTCGAAGCAAGAAGAAATGTTGCCGCATGGATGTGTTTCACCGCAATTTTTTAGTTAATAGCTGTGGCACCTGGTGTTGGTTCTTGTTTCAAATTCTAGGAATCCTTCTGTGATCTTGTATAGGCCATGGTTATACTTGTTTCGCTGTACGTATAATAAATGTAACACAGTACTCACTGCAGTGAGTGACAGAGAGCGCATTTTCTCGTCGACGATAACGTGAAGTCACAGACGGACAGACAAACAGACGGACAGGGCGAGCAAAATAGTGCATTTTTCCATAAATGAGAAAATGCGCTAAAAATCCCACGACAACGCGCTGACGCGTAATTTACAAAGAATTAATATTAAAATTCTATGAGCTAAGCACTTTTAGTAACTCTACTTCCTCTTCCGTAATCCCTCCTGAGGTTACTTCAATTAAGTGCGTGAGATGAGCCCAGCAGTCCTGAGGCTTGTCCTGCCAGAACAAAGCTCCCACTGTGGCAAGAAACAAGCGTCTATATACTTGGCCATACTTTCTAACTCATCTGAATACTCGTCTCCATGTCGCGACTCGTGTTAGTCGCGACATGGAGAAAAACTTTAATATTTTTAAATATTAAAAATTACTCCTCCATGCCTCATTAGATTTATCCTTTTACCTTGACAAGACAAGAGATTTTATGGGTATCAAATGGCTTCTTGGATGCTTATTGTAATTTTACAACGCCGCGCTCGATATGCAGTTAGTCGATTACTTTCTCCATTGTTTACCTCATAAGAGAAATTATAGTAAAATACTGGAAGATATAAATGCATTTTAAAGATTACACTCTTCAACGTATTGTCTCTGCAGAAAGCAAGAGCAAAACGAACCCAAATGCTTTGTGCGGACATGAATATCATTCCGATCTGTATCTCAGAACGCAATGACGTCAGAGGTCCTAAAACATTCATAGCAGAACACACAATCATTGCCGTTGCCAACACGTTGCACGAGCGCTTCCTGCGGCCTGTACACGTACAAATTGCAACGCAGTAGCTCCGAATTTCCATTTATTGGACCGAATCATTGAATTAATTCGGTGACCTCGCTTGTATATACGCAGTACATTTGAGATCTTGCTCGGCTCATTCATAATATGTGGACCAGGAACCAGAGATCAAGTGCTTTGTAAATTAATGTTTATGCATCCTATACTCATGATTAAAATTGATTTGTTCAATTAGGACTGCATTCAATGAAATGGGTTGAACCAATCCTGATTCCGGGTTTGATGATGCCTTATTGTTTTTTTTTTTTTGCTTGGAGAATTGTTACTAGTTTAGGATGCAACAATAGAGATCTCCGAATGATCCTTCTGTCTCACAAATGTCAGACCGTAGTTATCCAATATTGAACGGTTAATTATATGGCTGATGTATCAGTTATCAGTGTGGATCAAAAACATATTTAATCCAAACTTTGTATTTAATCCACTTAATAGTTTCAGTACAGCGAATAAATCGATTCAAAAACGCGGGAAAATCCTTCGAGCCTAGTATAGGCTTGAACTGAGTTACTGCCTAATGAAAATTTACAGACGCGGCAGCTTCTGATTTGGATTACCAGAAGCTGGGGCGACTCTCAATTCCTGTCAGGGTGTGGGAGCGACCGTCACTGTCAAGCAAGAATCTGGCACGGCATGAGCTCTCCCTGTTCTAACCGACCCAGGGGCGTCGGGGTGCCAGAAATAACTTGGCACTGGTGTCACACGGTGGCTCCTTGGCACTCACATGCACACCCCCTCGGGATTCTTTTGCGCCGCCTGTTTCTGGTGTGGTTGTGTACGGTCATGTGGCTGCATGCTTTTGTTATGATCTCCTTACGTTAGTCGCCGTGGCTTGCATTTATTTCCATGGATTGGGAAAAGGGCTCATAAATAGCCAAATTGTTCTCATAAGTTTAACGCGGATATTTGTTCGAAATTCTCTTCACTTTTAGTTTTTATGGTTATTCGCTTTGAGTTAAAAACCGATAAGGCTACAAATGTGAAAATACTCTTTTCGAAGTGACGTACTTAACTGTTCAATTTAACGTGTACTGGAAATTTTCTCATTTTATGGCTGTATCTAATCGATTAAGTCAAACAACCGAGCTGCGTTGTTACTCTGAAGTGGTCTTGTGGCCTGAATGCTAAATCAGTGGGTCAGTAATTTTTAGTGGGTCGCTGCAAGGGCTTAGAAATTCAATACAATCGTCACGGTCGTTCTTTACTTCCGCTTATATGTGTTGCAATTAGAATTTGTTTAATATAAACGCAATTTACGCAACTTCCTGTGCAATAAAATTATAAGATACAATAATCGCATCTGATGCATTGCAAAATTATATTTTTGCTGTGAATTTATTTGTGGAAGCCGTAATTATTCGCTGCAGCCAACTAGGTTAGCTTGGTTGTGGGTCGCACATACCCTGACCGTCTTACGTCGCTCTTGTCAAAGCTTGACGTGCCGTCAAGGTCTGTCATGACGTATACGTCGTCTTGCGTCGTGCGATTGTCATCTAAATATGCGGGATTGTCATAGAGATAGAGATACGTGAGATTGTCATAGAGATACGTAGATTTTCATTGAGATACGTGGATTTTCTTAGGGATACGTATATTTTCATAGATACGTAGATTTTCATAGAGACATGTGGTATTGTCATGGAGATACGTGGGATTGTCAGAGATGCATGAGATTGTCATCGAGATATGTGGTGGGATTATCATCGATACGTCGATCTTTGAACGCTTATGCTTGCGATTTAAGTGATTTTTTTTTACTTTATTTAAAAAAGTTAATTCTTGCAAGCCCTTCTGTGGTTCAGCTTTAGCTTCAAAGCTGTAATTAATTTAATACTGTACTAAAAAGCCTTCATCCCTGTAATATTTTCCCAGCTTTTGTAGCGAAAATTTAATTATGTAGTGTTGACATTGACTCCTATATGGGAAAGAATACATCAGACGGAGTGTATGTGATTAATGTAACGATTAATGTAACCCGCAGATTGCGATCAATATCGATCGAGTGAATGAGTTCATTACGCATGCCGCTACGCCTACACGTGCACCAGCAACACGTGCCACGTGCACCAGCAACACGTGCCACGTGCACCAGCAACACGTGCCTCGTGCACCAGCAACACGTGCCTCGTGCACCAGCAACACGTGCCTCGTGCACCAGCAACACGTGCCATGTGTACGCTCAATAGCATGGATAGACACGCACAAATCTATTATGCGTATATACACTAAGAAACATAGACACGCACAAATCTATAATGCGTATACATGTATATAGTACACAATAATCTCTAAGGCGCATAGGTATATAGTACGCACACATCTATAAGGAGTATATATAGTACGCACAAATCTATAAGGAGTATATATAGTACGCATAAATCTATAAGGCGTATATATAGTACGAATATAGGTCAGCACCATGAGTCCGTTCATCCCAGGCCAAACTTCATTGATCGTCGGTAGTTAGCCCCTGCACCTCAATAACAGTTCTGAGCCACGGTGGCCGACATACGGGGCTTTGTATGTTACTAAGCCACGAATGAAATAAATGTTTCTCTTGCACGTGCCTTAACATAAATAAGGAAATTTTGTTTCATTACGTAGTTTTTTATTTGCATTATTTTATTTCATCATTATTTATTAATTTTGTTTTTTTTTATTTGCATCAGGTTATTTTGTTCTCCATTTAATTGTTGTAATCAATTGAATTGAAAATTAGTAGGTATGTTCGATGATTATGAAATAAAGCGATTGAGCTTTTCATAAGGTTCCTACCGAAACATCGCAAGCTCCTTTCTTATCTGAATCTCATTATTATTTACTGTAATCCATTACCGCAATTAATGACGAGTGATTCAGTCATGATGCCTATGAAATTGGCTCGCCCTCATTATAGCGTTGGTCACTGCTGCTCTTTATGATATTCTTATGCACGTAAAGTGTTTCGAGAGCCTCATGCGCAGGCTGTTGTCTTCTACTAGGCCCGTAACATCAAAAATAGTTGAGAGTTAACTCCGTTATAGCCAAGTTCTCACTAATGTGAAGAACCTACGATACTGATCTGATCGGGACAACTCCGTACTAGCCTTTGAGACAGAAAACTTTTAATGGCCTTTCAAGCTAAACTATCAATTACTGACGAAAAATCGGCCGCTACGTGGACTGGAGCTAGTTTCAATAGGACGCAGCCTGGCAGCACTGTTAGCAACACGACTGATGCAGGCACTATTGATCGTGCATGCGATATAGGGGCTTGTGAAGTGTGAAGGCAATCCTATCAGTCTCCAGTGATAACTTCACGTAAGCTTTGCATGACTTGACTTTTTCTTTTTCTGTCTGGACCCCTTAAAGTAAAGTTGTGGTCTTCTAAAAAAACTGCGCTACGCCAACCCTGCATGGTTAATAAGTCATCGCATTATATGGCAGGCTTCTCAACGAATTTGATTGTCATAATGCTTTGCTTTATAATAATAAATATTTGCATATTTTAAGCGCATTCTCTCATTTATGGAAAAAATACGCTATTGTGCTAGTCATGTCCGTCTGTCTGTCCGTCTGTCCGTGACTTCACGTTTTCGTCGACGAGAAACTGCGCTCTCTGTCACTCACTGCAGTGAGTTCTGTGTTATATTTTTTGTGGTTGTAGCCGGTTTCCGAGCTGAATTCAAGATGATATTTCCATCGTTCATCACAGATATACACACAAGGTATAAGAATATCATGTTGTACTCTGCTACCATTTGATATACACAAATGTAACAATTATAGGCATGGAGGTTTATTGTTATTTTTCTATTCAATTAATCGGTTGGAAATCAGTTTTTTCGTGGTAAGAAATCAGTGAATATCTATGTTTCACTACTGTGTCTATATTTTTTTGGTATTATAAAATAATATAATATGCTTCTGCATATATGTGCGCCATCATTGTGCTTGACATCGGACGAGGCACAGTCTACGCGTTGGCCCATGCAAGTAAATATAACTGCATAGGTCACCAGGCGTCTTGCAAGCCTCCTTAACGCACCTGTTTCTCATTCCAAAATGTGATTTCTCGCATAAAAAAACTACAAAATAATTTTTCTAAATATATTTCATCTGATTTTATTAATTTTATAAATGTCGTCAGGTTATTTTATGAAATATTCTGCCCAGAGTTTCTCGGAAGATGTATGTGAAGTCACTTGTTAATCTGCCAGGTTGAAAGCATGACAGGCTAACATGATGAAAGCAAGAAGAGAAGAATGTATGAAAACTTTGTAAATAATATGTGCAAAGAATGTTGCCAGCATTCATGAAGAATGTGCGAAGAATATATTATTTATGTACAAAAAATATAAGTACCAGTATAATGTGCAAGCTTCGAAAATTTAGACATTGTCTTCTCCTCAAAAGAGCATCGAAACGAAATGAGATGATTGCATCCTTAATATCAAGAGAGGTTTCAAACATACACACTCTATAGGATGAAATATAAGTGACTGAACATGGTACTCATGTTGGTATGCGCTCTCCTCAGCTCCTCCTATAAAGTACCCTAAGGACGGAGCTCGATGTGGCAACGCCGTGCGTGTCGCACCGTAGCCGTGAGATGCTTATCAATATCAAATACATCGTATTACTTCCAAATAAATCGTATTATTTCTCAATACTTCGTATTACTTCCTAAAACCTCGTGTTATTTCAAAAGACTTCGTATTATTTCCCAATTTCTCCTAATATTTCCAAATACCTCTTATTACTTCCCAATGTTTTTTATTGTTTCCACAGACCACGTATTACTTACCAATACCGGTACCACGTTTTACTTATTACCTTGTGCTACTTATCCTTACCGCGTATTACTTCTCCTGCATGTTCCACATTTTGTTCGTGTTGTACCGTTACTCATGTCCACATGGAATTATTGTAATCTATACGCTGCCGATAGAATATTGAATAATATTTTGATATCTCAACTTTCTAGCCTCACTGATTCTATAATAATTTTAATTGTGTTCTTGGAATTTTAGAAATTGGTTTACAGTTTATGGTGTTCACTTGCTTATTGTCTTCCATTTCCTCCTTATATATCGTTTATTTCTAAATCCCGTTGCTTGTTTTCAATGCATGATTAATAGTTCTGCCGTATAAACGCTTCCTCGTCTCATCCTGCACTCACTGCATTCTGGTGTTAGGTCCTCTGTGTATAGATTTTCCTCTCCAGCATTTTCCTTTTTTTCTTCAAATGCCAACGACGCCAACAAATACCGGGGCTTCTTCTAGTCCTTTAGGCCTACTAACTGTTACCCCGACCATAAAGTCTCGGAGGTTGCTTCAGAATGCGCCTGGTGCAGGTAAGACCTTCGCATGTATGGCGATGCATTGCGCTGTGCATGCGAGATGCTACTGTACAGGATGCAAATCATACTATAAATCAGAAGCAGCAATGCATCCGCAAGATGTCGTACTTTGTATTTACTGTAAATGTTTTGACTCTGTAAGATTAATGGACGTACAAAGTTTGAATCTCGATTTTTTTTACGACGTCTAAAAATTAAATTCGTCACATAAATTTGAATAAACGAATTTCTTACTTCGATATTAACAGATTCAATGCCGGTGTATTTCATGTAATTCAATATGTATACAAATTGAATGTAAAAAGATTGTTTATTTATATGCAAAGACACACTCAACGGCATCCATGATAGTATAAAATGCACGTATCTTCATTTGTCAACGCTACTGATCATATAAGAAGTAAAATAGATCGAGTTACCCCTGATGTAAATCCGTATCTGTTACACCACTTTCATTGTAGATGGCATTAAAATTTAACCAATATCCTGTTGTTAGAGAATTGAGAAATTATTCAATGGAACTAGCAGTGCTATGAGTCACACGCACTATTCTGAATGCTACCTAAACTTGATCTGTTCTGAGGCCGAAAATCTAGTGAGAAGGTCTCCATTGTCCAGAGATGCCTGGCGTGGTCGGAAAAAAGCTGTTCGATCTTCTACCTTTTGTGACGCATCCACCACTTACAAGAGGATTGAAGTTTTTTTGTGATGGCATGGCAAATGAATGAAACTGAACAGTGCAGACATCTGTGTCATGTCGATCGAAGTTCGGGAGAGGGGGCGTATGGTGGTGTGTTGAAAAACATTTAGCTAACATTGGAAAATTCGAGACATCAATTCATTATGTCTCCGAAATAATGTTGAATAAGGTGAATTATTAAATTTTGTCAATAATGGATCTTTAGTTCTACAAATATAGATATTAATTATGTTTACACAGGAATAATGGAGAATCACTCAGAATGAACAGAAAATTTTAGATTACGTTAAGTAATCTCAAAATAAATGTTTGATATTCTGGAATGCTTTTAAATTTGGGAAGAAATAAAACTTATAATTACTAAAAACACTTACACCATGCTTTTACTCTGTTTTGCTCTGAAATAATGAGTCGTTTTTCAAGTTTTTGACTTGAAATAACCATCCCAATGAAAATTACAGACGCATTAGCTTCTGATTTGGAGTACCAGAAGCTGGGGGGACTCTAAATTTTGTTAGAGATTGTCTGTTTTTCTGCAAGATGCCCAAAAAATCCTCTCTGATGTCCGAGTTGTTCAATTTTGGACATTTTTTATGCTCGAAACAGCCTAAAAGTACCAAAAGTTGTAAGTAACGCTGCCTCAAAAATTATGTTTGTGGTCAAAGTTTCTGTATGGCTGGCAATTTTTTTTTATTTTTTAAACGTTCGTAGCTGCTTTTTCAAATTATTGAACTCGTTGAAAAACGATTTTAAATGTCTGGGTAAAAAAACGGAATTGGGTTCGTGATTCTGTTTCTGAAATCTATCATGACGCAATTGTTTTTGGAATATTCGACTTTTGGTTAACGATCTAATTCATTTGATTTAACCTAACGCGATTGGATACATATTTATATCATATTTACCCCACTTGAAATAAGGTAAAATAATTGAAATTATATTACCTGGTTCAGCATCCCACCTTAACTTAACACCTTAACTTTAATAACAAAAAAATTTCTGAGAGAACGAATGATATTCATCCGAGAATTTTGAAATAGATAGCTAATTGCAAACAATTATTTTCTTTATTTTGATCATCAAAACATATATGCATACTAGCGGGTTAACCTAGGCGTAGCTCGAGATATGTAGATTGTTTGATTTCACATGACGAAAATAATCATTTTTACTAACATCAATAATCTCCTGATATCAAAGTAAAGTCCTGAGATCAACAGAAACGATCTTTCAAGTTCTCGTTTCTTAAAAACAACCACAAAAAATTTACCCACGTTTGGAATTCGAAATAATACTGATTTTTCAATCAAGCTTAAATTATTCTGAAGTTTAATTAAATTTAGATTATTAATTCCGACCATAGTTTTGCGATTTCTCGCGATATCATTTATGAAACAAATTCTTATCCTGGTAATACAGTATATGTTATTGTGATTCTACGCCGTCAAAAAGCTCCCATGCTCTATACATAAAACAGAAGAACATATTATACATGAAAATATATAAGCGCCACGTTTCAGTAATATGAAAATTACATTTTCTAGCTGTCTAATTTCGTTGCAACATCTCGCAATGGAATTATGCTCGGAATTTTCCACTAACCGCACAAGCTCCGGTCGCTCTAATCATCGCGGGCGAAAAGAAGTTCTCGATGACATTATCTAGGCGTGCGCTGGGAAGAAAAGGCGTTCCAGTGCCAAATAAGTTAGCGTGTTTATCTTTGCTAATGACAGTCGCTTTATCTCTGGGGCAGCTGTAATGACCACTGTTGTGGCCTGCTCGTTGCCTTCCTTTACGCGGCATCGAACAGCTATGCTGAATCACATAGAATCTTCATAATTGAAGTGAAGTACAATAATATTCGGAAGTGAAGTGAAGTACACAATAATCTTCATAATTGAAGTGAAAAATACAAGAATCTTCATAATTGAAGTGAAGTACAATAATATTCATAATTGAAGTGAAGTACACAATAATCTTCATAATTGAAGTGAAAAATACAATAATCTTCATAATTGAAAAGAAATGTACACTAATCTTCATATTTGAAGTGAAGTGCAATAATCTTCATAATTGAAGTGAAGTATACAATAATCTTCATAATTGAAGTGAAGTATATAATAATCTTCATAATTGAATTGAAATGTACAATAATCTTCATAATTGAAGTGAAGTACAATAATCTTTATAATTAAGTGAAGTATACAATAATCTTTATAATTGAAGTGAAGTACCTATACAATAATCTTCATAATTGAAGTGAAGCACAATAATCTTCATAATTGAAGTTCAATTATTCTACGTCATACCGGTATTGTTTGTCTGACTCCAAATACATTTTCATTACGATAACTCACTATAATAACTTAGTTTCCAGCACGATGATGCAAAATAATCAGTTTATGTGTGTGGAATATCGTAGAACCACTGGTTCTAGCCACCGAACCAGTCAATTAAGTGGGCCAGTGCCGCTCGTCTTGAGACTGGTTCGTCAGCTCATCTGAGTTCTCCATTCTTCCATTTTTTCGATGATGAACTAAAATAAAAATTATGCGAAGAAGGTGGACTAGGAACGCGGGCTCAGGCGTCCGGGGACTCCCCAATCTCTTGCTTACTTGTCGTTAGCTTCAAGAGAGGAAAAGTACCACTTTTAATTTATACGCCGCCATCAGTTTTTCACAACTGGAAACATCACGGAAAAACTATGGCGACAATAGAAGGCAAATGAAAGCATATTTTTCATTATGATCATGAAACTCGCCTCAAGTTTCCCGATTTTTTTTTTAAATTTTCCAGTCATTTGCACTTAGTGGTGATAGCTGCGTTTCGTGGCCAGGCTAATTTAACACACTTGGCCCATAAAATAAACTTACATTCCGTAGTGTTGCTAATTGTAGCCATTTACGCCGACCCTCCCGCAGAAAACCTTCGAGGCCTCAAGACACGCAGCAAAAAATTGACGCGGCGCCGGCGAACCGCTCCAGAAATTCGCTGGAACATGCATGCGCGTGCTGCAGCGGCTCCGCTGACGAATGCATACGCTAGAGTTTGGTGTTCGCGGGTTGCGCCAAGACGAATAATTTTTTTAGAGTTATCGCTAGTGTGGAGCAAGCATTTAGAATAAAAAATTTGGCGACTAAAATGTGTTTCATTTTTTTTATTGAAACGTACGCTTAAACGTTTTATTTTTCGAAACTGCTTATCTGAAATTAATTTATTTTCGAGAAGAACTTGAATATGTATAAAGTTGTTTGTGGAATGTTTGATTAATTCATGAAGTACTTCTTCCCTTAGTGGCTAAGTTCGCGCTGGATATGCATGAGAACCGGTTAACTTAAGAGCGAAACTGATTTATTCAAGCCTCTTCTGCCTTGACTTTACCTTGCCCTGGAGTGACTCTTTAAACACACTACATATTAAACTTACTCTTTATATATCTTGCAAATTGAAAAAACATCATTATAATGCCAGCTGTTTTTTTTTTTTCGATTGTTTCGCAAACGAACGTGAAATTTTTGTATGAACTTATTGTATTATAAGTAAGGGGTTTTAATAATAATAATAATTCATTAACCATAATGTTATTTTCGATTGTTTCGCAAACGAACGTGAAATTTTTGTATGAGTTTATTATATTAAAAGTAATGAGTTTTTATAATGTTAATGATGTTATTGTAACCCATTGCACCAAAATTAACCTCCTGTAATAGCTCGGGAGCTTAGTTGGCCGCTCGCCGTCGTGTTCACTGGACTGGAAAAGCGGATCGTTTAAACCGAGTGTTGAGATTTTGATTGAACTCCGCTGAAATCTATGAATGCGATCGAATAAAAAAAGTTTCCAAGAATCAATATTATTTTATTTGTATTTTTATTTTATTTCTTATTTTTGCCAAAAAATTTACTGAAGTCGATGGAAGAAGGGTAAGTCAAGTTATTCTATTTTTTTTTCAACAGCCGTCAACATTAGAGACGGAGGTCACCGCGATACTTTAGCTTCAGTTCTGAAGCGGAAATTTCCTCTCTAAAAACGACTAGTTTCTCCGCCTCGAGAAACTTGATCATGTAATTTGGCAAGCGAACATTTCATTGACCATGAACTTCAGTGCCGCTGCACTCAAGTCTTGGTCCTGGTGAAAGAGTCTCGCACTAGGCCTTTCACAAGCAATTTGCATTTGTTATTAATGAAAGTATTTTAGTTTCTAAGCTGCTACAATAAATACTATCATTTGCGCACTGAAATAACAACCTCACTTTTACATTGGAATAAATAACATATAATGAATGTAATATATTAATAAATTAAATATAAATGTAGTAAATAATATAACAATAAATGTTGGTTTACCCTACATTCGTTGCTAAGCGAAAGGTTTAGCTCTATAATTGTGTTCACGTAACTTCGTAAAGTAACCTTGCGACCGCTAACCTTCTTGTGTTGACTATGCAGCTTTCAAACTCTGTGATCCAATCACCTCCCCCCCTCAAGATTGTCTGGGGTAACCCCATGACATTCCCCTCCCCTCCCTCACTTGTACCCCCTGCTTATTTTCTCGTTTTTCTCTTATCAGGCATTGTCTGCTTAGGTTTTGTGCTTGGGTTTTTGCTGGCGCCGACTTTGACAGTTGAACGCAAGTGGTGATGGATAGACAGTCGTCTTCACTGCAGTAATGTTTCAAAGATAAAGAAGTTTATTATGTATGATGTATTCATAAATTTTATTTGAAGATAGTTCTTTTTATCATAGTTTTTTATGTGTTGATGATATGTCTAATTTTTACACGCATGTATGAGAGTTTCCTATCTTTGCTTCCACATTTTCCATCTTTTTCTCTTGTTTGCCTTTTTCCTACTCAAGATTTTGGTATATACTCTCTCGCAGCCTTCACTTCCCCTAACCCCTCCTCTCAACAGCCCTCCCCCAGACACAGGCACCGCAGTCGGCCGCCGCTGCCGCAGGCTCTCAGTGGCTATTCTTGTAATCCATTTAATTATGTACCATAATCCCACTACTCGGGGGTTTATATTTGAGCTTTGGATTTGTACTCTAAAAATTATATTATTTTTGTCTTTACTTATTCGATGTGTATTTAGGAAAATTTTTTGCGGTGTTTATTGGTAGTAATCTGAAGAAATACTAAGGTACTTCACCAATTCAGGGTCAGCAAAATGAAATTTGTCGATAATCAGAGCCGGATCAGCGCCGGCCGCCCCTCGGCCGTTGATCGGCCACCCAGGCACCGCCGCGTAAATTCTCGACTCTATCATAAACCGGCACCCGGTAACGCTCGTTACTTATACATCAATACAATTTTTTTGTAAGGTCCGTGCCGTCCTTTGTTTTTACTGACGCCCGTAAATGCCTAACGGTGGAGTCTGGCCCCGACAGGCTGCCTTGCCGTGCCATGCATCACTGCAAGCCTCAAACTTGCGCTAGTGCTTGCATGAGTTATGTTTTCATATTGCATAATGATTTGGGTGCCCATGGAGATATGTTACGTGTTAGAGTCTAACGCCTACTTTGTAATCTTACTTCATCCCTAGCCAAGAAGCTGTTCTGTTGCTTGAGTTATGTATAGAGATTTCGTATTGATTTGGATGTACATTCATCCATGTGTGTGAGTTTAATGTTCATTTCGAATCATAATAGGTTGGATGCATACACATTCTGTTGAATGAATCTAACCTTATTGCATAATTTGGGAGTAAGCGCAATCATATATATATAAAGATCTCAACGAACGAGCAATTTTAGCAAATTAATTTTAACTTTTAATCCGCATAAATGTTTACTGCCTATAACTCGAGACAATCCGCCAACGATTTGCTGTTGGTGTTGCGAGTCACTTACCTGAAGCCAACCGTTAAATTCTAACAATGAACGTACTTAATTACTTTCACTTGACCCCTTAAAGAATCTTGCGCCAATTGTCCCTCCCGAGAGACTTGATTTTACCAGCTCTTATAAAAATAATTGTGCCTATAGGTTATAAGTTTGGATGAATGTAGCGCATCTTTTAAAAAAGTAATTTTGTAACCCACGAGACAAACGTCGTTGAAACAATATTGATTAAGAGTTGATTTAGTTGAAGCTACGCTTTATATACTTGTTTCGATGTTATGGGTCTGTTGCGAAGTAATATATTTCGCTGTTGATTACTTGAGTCGAGCTTCAAAACAAGGGCAGGTCTCTATCATGAATAAACTCACGCTTAATTCAACCCCTCGTCTAAGGCTGTTACGATAACTCAGCCCCAAAGTGATAACACCCATCACGTTTTAGGTTGGGTTTCTTGGAAATACTAAACGTTTTGCCTTAATCAGGGGTCAACTTTCCCTGAAACGCGCAAGCATATCAAACATCGGCGCAGCTCCCAAGAAGATACGTATACGTGGTTCATATCTCGAATCTGATCTTGATTCACTAACGCTGGCACAAACTTTATTTGGCTTAGCCAGCGGAGGGATTGAGACGCATTTGGATTTTATGCTTTAATCGCACCTCAAAACGCAGTGGATCTGAAAATAATGACCATACAAAGGAATCAAAAACTAGGTAAGTATGATTGAAAATTAACAAAATACCAAATACGATCACAATGACAAATATGGCAATAAGGAAGAAACTTCTTGAATTCATCACGAAATTAACTTACATATGTGCTTGGCCCTACTTTCCTGAATCAGAATGAAAGATTTTTTCCACCTTGGAATTTCCGTCCCTAATACACTGAACAGTTTTACTAGCACACTGAGTGATAGCTGCGGGCTAGTCATCGTGCGTCGAGATAAGGAACATAAATGTGCATATAACCAAGTCATGATATTTCTCAAGTAATATTTCATAATAGTATATTCAAAAATTTAGAAAGGACATAACACCAAATAACCTAGTCGTCGCACGTGTCGAGATAAAGAAAAACTGACGTGCGAGATGTGGCGGCTAATGAATGGTTCCTATAGAGTGTTGCCACTAGGTGCATGAAGAAAAATACACATAAAGAGAGCTTGATACTAGACAGAAAAAAAATCCTGTTGCACAGGACATTCACTATGATCGAGTTGCTCAAATTTTCTACCTAACCAAAAATTTATATTACTCTGTAGTCTGAATTTCTGACTTATTTTGGTATCTTAAACTTGTACATTTCCCGCAGGTTAACCGTTTGCGGCTTTGAATAGATAACCTGTAATTAATAGCATCGGCATGACTATCTAGAGAAGTTTTGACATTAATATTAAATTCTGATAAATTAGCTTTCAGAGCCGAGTTTTTCGTGCATCTATATCCATTTAAATGTAGAATTTACGATCAAGGAATTTCTCCAAAATGTAGATTTTCTTGACTTTTCTATTGTATTGTAGATTTTTTTTTTTGACTTTTAAATTTATGGGAAATGTCCATGAAATGTATAATTAATTCAACAACAGCATTGAATTCAACTGACGCACAGCGCTATAACGATCGAACCCGCACCTTTCTGCTCCAATCATGGTACTCTGAAATGTAACCACTGGGCCACAATATAATCAAAATATTTGGAAAATATATTAATGGAAATCATAGATAACTTTGGGGAAAGTGGGTAGGAAATTTATGTGAAGCTGTTTTGCTTTGCCATGCAGCGTGTCCATCTTTATGGGCACTTTGTACAGGCTTTGCTAGTGGCATTTTTTATTTCTATATTAAATGATTTCTATTAAATAAAAAGCTATCATTCTCATACCTGCACAAATTTATACCATAATTCACGGAGTGTTCACATAGTTCATGAAATGAAAACTTCCGTCATGAATTATCGAATGCTTTTCTTCTTTACGATGCTACTTCGTCCACAAATTCAGGCCTATCTTGATGCACTTGCTATAGTACTTATCTTCCAAAAGAATAGAACTCAAACAGTCATATTTTAAGCTAATTTTTTAACCAAGGCTCTAGCCTTATTTGTGCCAAATCGTCAGCGTGCGATCCACGACATTATTTCTAACAGGAATCATTTTTCTTACTTGATACTTTATTTCAAGGGCCTTGAGAAGGTAACTTAATTGGTGCGAGTAACGCGCTCGTTCGTCTTCACTCAATTGCGTCCAGTATATATGAGCACGCGCTTCCAGTGCTGCCGTGGGCTATGGAGAGTTTGTTTACGTTCTATGAACGTCGACTCTTGTTTACGTTTTATGAACGTCGACGTTTACTGACGTTCTCGACGTTTGTTGACGTTCTAATGCGTGCTGGCTTTAACGAGCTAGGCTGGGTAGGCGTTTTGTTTGCTCTGTCGATCCAGGTGTTTACAGCGAGTTATGAGATTATTTCAGTATTATTAAGTGCGATGTATGACACTCAAAAAGAAGCGTGAAATGCGGTAATAAAAAAAGTGTCGTACCATTTAAGTGAGAATGTGCCCAAAAAACGGACATTAATAACAAACATACCCTAAATTGACATTTTTTCCATTCTATGCTTCTCGTGGTCCATCGCTTTTTTTTAAATACGCTCATGCCATCTCTATAATCCATGATTATTGTAAACATCGCTGTTACTGATGGCATATAAATCCTCACCGTAAGATTTTCGCCCTTATTGATCATTGTAATTATTTTATATATAATATTTCCACGATAAAATTCCAATAATTTTCAGGTGCGTTCTTGATCCCGTACCTGATCATGATGGTGCTGGAGGGCGCCCCGCTTTTCCTCATGGAGCTCGGCATCGGCCAGAAGATGCGCATGGGATCCTTAGGCGTCTGGAACAACATCAGCCCCTGGTGGGGCGGCATCGGCATCGCCTCCACCATCGTCTCCTTCTGCGTAGGACTCTACTACAACGTCATCATTGCCTGGTGCTTCTACTATCTCTTCAACTCGTTCCTGGTGAGCATCATCTTATCATCGCCTGGAGCTTTTCTTCATTCGTTCCTATTGAGCACCAAACCAATAAACGAACATATTGCACTTATATGCCTCTTATATTAATGGATTAGCTGAAATCTGTGTTACTTCCACCTGTAGTTATTTTGTCAATTGAAAGGGAAGGACACTTTCAACTAATTTCGCGAAATCTTTCTCGATAAAAAGGGAAGTTCTCTTAACGATGGCACCTTCTTCCATAGTTACTCACTTCGAATTTATCTAGAATATTTTTATTTTTGTCTTAGAACTTTATTTGATCACCATGCTTCTCTTTTGTATATAGTTTATACAGTAGTATCTTATAAAATCAGGTATCGTACTTTAAATAATCAAATATCGGATTTCTTAAATAATCAAATGTCGTGTGTCTTGTATAAAATGTTTTATCCCGTAAATATTTGTACATCTCGAAAATATTTGTATATCGTATCTCTTGAACATTCAAATATCGTATCTCATATGAAATGTTTTATCCCTTGAATATTTGTACATATCATCTGTATAATATTTGCAGAGTCCGTTGCCGTTCTCGAGTTGTCCTACGGAGGCCGTGGGCAACCTGACGGTACCGGTAGCGGAGTGCGAGATGTCCTCGGAGACAGCGTACTTCTGGTTCAGGCAGACCATCGATGCTGGCGACAGCATATCAGAACCTGAAGGTATTATATAATACTTACCTTCATCATTAGTTTGCTTAAATTTATAGGTAACCGTATGCAAGTATTGAGACCATTTATTTGATTGAACGTCTAATCAAGCAAGAATTCAAATCACTAGACTTTACTATGATTTCATTGTTGAAGACATGGTGAATTTATTTTGAGATTTTCACTTTCTAACTCCGAAGGCACTATTTTTACTTGCCGAGTGTATGATCCCAACAACTGTTATTTGCCACTTTGGACTGAAAGCTGAACTGCTCTTAGTCTGCGTATGCAAAACTGTTTTGTGGATTGCATTTTTTATTTTAGCGCATTTTCTCATTTATGGAAAAAATGCACTATTGTGCTCGTCATGTACGTTTGTCTGTCCGTCCGTCCGAGACTTCACGTTTTCGTCGACAAGAAAATGCGCTTTCTGTCACTCACTGCAGTGAGTACTGAGTTATATTTTTGTTTATTAGGAAGAGAAGGCAAACGATTTGTCTGAATGAAAGCCTTGCGAATCTAATAAAAATGTCAACGTTTTCTTTCAAAAAACGAACAATAGATCCACTCTCTGGACTTGTAATGAATAGAACATTGTTGGTATTTTGGGATACGTGTAGTGTTCAGACTCTTCGTCTAAAAAGTGTTTTAATAACCCTTACAAAAATCCCGTTACTGTTATCTCGATGTTATGTTTTCATGAAGAAAATATTACACTTTTATCCGTTCCCGTCCTTTCTTGTGTCTATTTATTTTTCGCTTGATATTAATCTTATGTGTGACGTGCCCTCGAAGTTCGTTTGAACCAGACGCCACGATAAATGCTTCGTAGAATAATAATAAGAATTAATATAATCATAATAATAACAATAATAGTAATAATAATTTTAATATTAATGTTAATAATAAAGTAATAATAACAATAATAATAATGATAATAATTGGGTGCAGGTATCAGGTGGTGGATGGCGCTGTGCCTGACGCTGTCGTGGCTGCTCGTGTGGTTCTGCATCATGCGCGGCATCCAGTCTTCCGGCAAGGTAATTATATGCTTAATTACCTTGCAATATAATTATTAATAATTATTATGAATAATTAATAATAATTAATTGTTATTATATTACTTATTGATAACAATTATTATTATATTATACTACCTTACCTACTCTTCTGTAGATTTATTACTTTGTGCTAATCATAACCTCATAAGCTTCCGGCGAGGTAATTATATGGGAATTACCTTGCATCTTAATTAATAATAATTATTATGAATGTTTAATAATAATTATTAATTATTGATAATATAATTAATTATTAATAATAATTATTAGAACATATATTACTTTGTATCAATCGTAACTTCATGAGCTGCACATTGTTAATAGATTTTTTATTAGTCACTGTGATTAATGAGGAACTTGTAATTAATAATCAAATTAGTGGGAAGTACGGAACTCATTAGTACCAGGTTTTTCTTCCCAAAAAATCGTATATTTTGATGCACATGTCTGTAAAAAGTGGTTATGCAAGCAAAATATTCTTATAAATAGAAGTACCTATCTGATTATGGCTTCAACTACCTGTGAAACAAATATTATTAATTTAAAGTACATGAATAGCATCAGATTGTCCAACAAAATCCTATAGTCAGCTATATACCGTATCTATATGTCTATATTTTAAATTATATTCATATGATAAAATCTGACTTATTTCTATTATTGCGGTGTAGAATAAAGTAGAAACGATTCTTAACCTCGCAGTATCGCTAATAGTAGATCGATGTACCTTAAGAGCAGAAGATTATTTATAACCTATTTGTATTACTTTGTTGTATAAAGACAATCTCAACATGCATTTATTATTATTATTATATTTCTTCCTATGGAGAATCTTTCCCTACGAGGATTAAATGTTTCGCAGGAGAAATTAATGAATTGCTGACCTTGTCTACCGCCCATTTATTTATTTATAAAATTATAGCGCAATTTAAAATAATTCTACTGGCTCCCTGACTTAGTATCTTTTGCCGCAGAAAATTTGAAAGCAGAGAAAACGCCGAGCAAATTCACCATATCGATATTGAAAACGTTTTCAATATCGATATGGTGAAGTTGCTTGAAGTTTTCTTTGCTTTGAAAACGTTTTCAAAATGGATATGGCGAATCTGCTTGACGTTTTCTTTGCTTTGAAAACGTTTTCAATATCGATATGGTGAATTTACTTGTTTTTTTTTTTTTTTGCTTTTAAATTCCCCGTGAACTTGCGATATAAGCAGATTGATAATATATGTACTTCTGCCGCAGGTTGTGTACTTCACAGCCCTCTTCCCCTACATGATCCTCATCATTTTCTTCGGGCGCGCTGTCACCCTGAAGGGAGCGGGCGCTGGTCTCAAGCACATGTTCACGCCTGATGTAAGTCACCCTCTCGTGTTATTGCTGTAAAGCTGTTAACAACAATGTTAACAACCACTGTTATCAAACAATGTTAACAACAATGTTATCAACCACTGTTATCAAACAATGTTAAGGACAATGTTAACAACCACCAACCTCCGCTGTCAACATCTATTTGTGGTTTTATTATCTGTCACTATTCGTAACTTAAGACGTGTTACTATAGAGGTAGTTATTTGAACGTCTTGTAGGTTTGAGATGTTTCTTTAATGCTGTTTGACAAATTTAATCTTTTTTTAATTTATCCTATAGTTATTGCATTCAACATGGGATATGATTTGAGAAAAGCACTGAATCTAACCCAGATGAGACATTTGAAGATCGACTTTCATTTACTAAAATACATTTTTTCCTTTAATCTACCGTTGCTATATTAGGAATTATCAAAGTATCTTTTACATGCACCGGAAATGCACCAATAGCTTAAGCCCTATACCTTACTTGGCTCTTGTTTCTTCTGACTTAAAAATTTTGTAGATGTCAAAACTGCTAAACCCGAACGTTTGGATGGACGCAGCGTGCCAAGTGTTTTATTCTCTGGGCCTGGCGTTCGGTTCCCTGATCGCCTTCGCCTCGTACAACCCCATGAAGAACGACTGCAAGAGGGACGCTATCTTCATGTGTGCCATCACCGTCTTCACGGCCACCTTCGCAACCATCGACATCTTCGCGGTGCTCGGCTTCAAGGCCGTCGCCAACTACGAGAAGTGCATTCACCAGTGAGTTGATAGGGCATTTACTAGTGAGTTGATATAGTGCATTCATCAGTGAGTTGATAGTGCATTCACCAGTGAGTTGATAGGGCATGTACTAGTGAGTTGATAGTGCATTCACCAGTGAGTTGATCGGGCATTTACTAGTGAGTTGATAGTGCATTTACTAGTGAGTTGATAGTGCATTCACCAGTGAGTTGATAGGGCATGTACTAGTGAGTTGATAGTGCATTTACTAGTGAGTTGATAGTTCATTCTACAGTGAGTTGATGAATCTATACAACAGTTTTATTTTCGTTCAATTTTATTTGTTAGTGTTAAGCGAGTGTTAAGCGTCAAACTCTTACTTAGAAGCCTGGTAGACTTTTATTATAATTGGGCCACAGCAGCAATAGTGCAATGAGAGGGTAGCTATGAAACACAATCTGCTTAAATATGAAATTGTACCGAAGAAAAATGTACATTGTAACGTGAACAAAACTTTTGATTTTCATCAAAATGACCGAAAAACAATAATCTGTAGCGCGGTCCCTTAAGAGATACGGTTGCCATGTCGCTGCCGTATCTATCATGAACGTCCACTGCTGTTACTATGACCGTATGGTCATAATAAGCAATATATAATAATATAATTAATAATATTAATTATTTATTATTAATCTAACCTATGACAAGTAGCAATATTCGCGGTCACAGCCTCTGCATCTCAAAAAATTGATTGTCTTCATAAATACGTAGTCTCTTATCCCATTTTGTTAATATAAATATAACTTCATGGCCGTAGAGTTTCTTGTGGTTGTGCTTCCAGGCGAGTGCTACTGGTTCTATCGTACTCTGTAAAAAGGTTTTAGAGACGTCAAGATGATAAAAGGTTAATCATCAAAGTTAATTACTGACGGTTAATCGTAAGGAATCGTAAAGGTTATTATTAAATCGTAAAGGTTAATCATCCAAATGGTTAATTTATCAAGATGATAAAAGGTCAAGGACGTCAACAAGATAAAAGGTTATAAAGACGTCAATCCCAGATCACATATTAGTATCGTACTCTGCACTTACGGTCAAAACCAAGGTTTTGACCGTAACTTGTAAATTTTTGATATTCCGATTCAAGAATCTTATTGTAATCAACAAACCTACAAGCAAGTTTCTCACAGCCATCTTTTCTCGATCCTCCGGCCAACGACCGCTTTTGTTATCATATATGCAGACCGCCAACAACGTTATCATATATGCAGACCGTGCTTGTGCAGCGGAGTCTTCAGGAGAACCTTCACTGGCACGAACTTTGATCGTTTTACGGACGCTTACAATGTTTGAATATACCTCACTCTGCCCTTACACTGTACACATAATGCCTTCACACTGCCCTCGAGCTGCCTTTACGCAGCCTTCACGGAGCCCTCATAATGCCTTCACACTGACCTCACACTGCCACATCAAACTTACTCAGAAATTTCAACACCTGCACTCAAACTATCATTTGAATTTTTAAGTTCGTGTACACAACTGTTATTGTTATTCTCCTCGAGCTATTGATAAATTGAAATTGATGTAAACGCCTTGATTTATGCAACATCCGTTTTTGGTTTACTCAGCCATGTTTTGTTAATGAAATTAAATTAATGCAAGCGTACATACAATTTTACATCCGATGGCCCAGTGGTTACAGTTCAGGGTACCAGGATTGAAGCAGAGAGGTGCGGGTTCGAGACCACAACAAGCTGTGAATGTTCTGCTATGATAAGAACCGGCGACAGGCCTACGGCCTAATAAACGCTGACACGGCTACTCTAACAAAATTTAGAGTCGCCCCAGCTTCTGGTTCTCCAAATCAAAAGCTGACGCGCCTGTAAATTTCCATTGGGATATATTTGAACGTATTCAAAACATCATTTAACATGTATTAATGTTTCTACAGCAATACAGCAAAGCTGGCAAGTATACTGGACCAGCTGCCGGTGCACACTCGTAATATCAACGTCACAATCGACAATTATGAAGAGACATGGCCCGACCTCCTGCCGCACATACAAGATATTTATGAGAACCAAACGCACCAGCACTTCCAGCACTGCAGTGTCGAAGAGCAGCTTAATGAGGTACTCTCTTAGATTATTTTCTGCTTTAAGTATTAAGATCATTTGGCTGCAGAAGTCGCAAATTTACCAGGGATTTAAAAGTAAAGAAAATAGCCAAAAAGTTCACCATTTCTTATAAGAGAAAACGTTTCGGAGTCCAGCTCCATCGTCAGTTCAAAACCTAGTACACAGGTTTTTTCTGCTTTGTTTCGGATCTTTGTATTACTTTAAACCTAGTTTTAATTATGTACCTATATGATGAGGAAACATATTTTAATGTTTGTTGCATTTGAATTTTCATTTTTTATGTTAGAAACATTCCGTTTCATCTGTATCTACCTATAAGATCCAATTCACAAAAGTATTCATCTCCTTCGACTATCTCTGGATTGTCACCACTGCATTGGCAGCATAGTTCATTGCTTAATCTTTTCGTTCGTTTAATTATATTCGTACACATAACACAGATGCGTGCATCCGTTTGTTTATGAAGACGTGACTATATTGTCCACACAGGCGCCTGTGTGCTCGCATTCCTTCGTGTAAACACGAATTTACTATTCACACAGGCGCCTGTGTGCTCTTTTTCGTTTGTGTATACTCAACTTAACTGTCCACACAGGCGGCTGAAGGCACCGGCTTGGCATTCATTGTATTCACACAAGCCATCGTGGAGTTACCGGGCAGTAACTTCTGGTCCATAGCCTTCTTCATGATGCTGCTGGCGCTGGGTCTCGGCTCTCAGTTCGGCACCATGGAAGGCGTCATCACCAACCTCTTCGACATGAAGATCTTCGCGCGTGTTAGAAAAGAAGTTCTTACGGGTACGTGGAGACTAACAGGATGACTATTGCTTTTTATTTCTAATGATTTTTTTTGTAATTTTAATGAATTTTTTATTTCTTCGACATGAAGATTTTTGCTCGCGTCTGGAAAGAAGTTCTTACGGGTACGTGGAGACGAACAGGATAACTATTGCTTTTTCTTTCTAATGAATGCGGCCGGGAAAATGAATTTTGTTAATTTTAAGGAATTTTTCCATTGAATTTTAATGAATTTTTGATTTCTTTGGAGTTAATTAAGATCTTTGCTCGCGTCAGGAAAGAAGTTCTCACTGGTACGTGGAGACGAACAAGAAAAGCTCAATTTCTATGGATTGGAGTGTTCTAAATTCTTGTATTCTGGGTTAATTTTTTTAATATTGCCGTATAAAATGTAGTTGAATTGCCGATGGTAATTCAAAGATGACTGATTGTGATTTTATTCATGGGACAACTATTGCTTTTCTTTCTTAGCTGAAGGAAGCTCAATTTCTTTGGGTCCGAGTGCTGTAAACTTTGTATTCTGGGTTAATTTTGTTCGAATATTGCCGAACAAAATGTTATTGAATTGCCGATGGTAATTCAAAGATGACCGATGTGGTTTCATCATTGCCACAGTTTTTCACGCGGAAAATGGTTTTTGTTTCTCTGAACTTGGTGCTATTTTAGGCTTGAATTTTACCTCCAAATTTATTCTGCTTCCTTGCTCTGTCCAATCGCTTGTTTATGAAATCTTTGTTAGAGAAGCGGTGTCCTATTTTGTCCAAGCTATTTGGCTCTTCTTCGTTATCTTATTGAAATTATTTCAATCTACTTAGTCACCTGAATAAGACCTATCGTTATAAACCCGTATATAACGATATAATATACCTATCGTTTTCTCGCAGCCTTAATTCGACTTTAATTAAAAAAGTTATGGATACATATTCTAGTTTAATTACCTCATCTATTTAATGTAATTACCCTTATATTTTTATCTAATTAGCTATTTAATTACCTTACTTTCAATTTCATATAGCATTGTGCTGTATTATTTATGTGTGGTTATCTAATTATTTTACACGAGTATATGTATTTTTTATCATCTATTATTAAGTATTATTATATGGATGATGTATTACGTATACTATATATATTATATTATATTGTTATATAATTATTGCAAATTTATGATTATGCCAATCATTAACGTGCAGGCTGTGTGTGCTTGATCTCACTACTGATTGGCCTGATATTCTGCACGGGCGCGGGCGAATATTGGCTCATGTTGTTCGACACGTTCGCTGGGTCTATGGGCCTGATCTTCATCGCCTTCTTCGAAGTGATGGTCATTTCGTACGTGTACGGACACAAGAGATTTACGGACGACATCGAGAAGATGATTGGCCAGCGACCAGGCCTGTACTGGCAAGCAATGTGGCGCTTCATATCACCTCTCACTATATTCTGCATCGTCGTGTCATCCATCGTGTACAGATTCATGAATCCTCCAGAGTATCCTGCGTATAAGAAGGAACTGGTGAGTGGACAGAGTATCCTGCGTATAAGAAGGAACTGGTGAGTGGACAGAGTATCCTGCGTATAAGAAGGAACTGGTGGTGGACAGAGTATCCTGCGTATAAGAAAGAACTGGTGAGTGGACAGAGTATCCTGCGTATAAGAAAGAACTGGTGAGTGGACAGAGTATCCTGCGTATAAGAAAGAACTGGTGAGTGGAACTTGGGCAATCCGGGAACACGATATGAATGCGTGCTCTTCGGTTATAGTGATATTTAATTATTATTATTATAGGTAATTTAATTTTTATTGAATGATATTCAATTGTTTGCAAGGCATTTCAAGTATCTTTTATCCTGTGTATAAGAAGGAACTGGTGTGCAAAACTTACGTAATCCGGGAATACAATATGATTGTGGGATCTTTGGTTATAGTTAAATTGAATGATATTTTATAGTTTGCAAAACATTACATGTGTTTTTAGGAAGCCTGTAAGCAGTTCTCTAATTAATAATTTATATTTTTTAACATATAATTTTATTATTGTTTTATATTTAATTTTCAAGTCACTAAATTTTTCCTTGTGACTCAGCCTACTAAAATCATTCATGAATTATTTTCGTATACAATCTTAATAATTTATCCCTTCTTTACTGTTTGTTAGTTTTTACTTTATTAAAATTTGCATTTACCTCGGGTCTTCCATCTTCGTTAATGAAAATTGCCTTTTCAATCATATTTATACGCATTCTACATTGTTAAAATTTGATTCTTTTCTTCTGAAAATACATCTTTAATATTTTTGTATTGCTCTTTCTTGCATTTCCAAGAGAGCAAATGGCGCTGTATTATTCATGTGGGGGCTGTATTATTCATGCACTACAGACCATAGGATTATATTATACATATAACACAGGCTATAGGACTGTATTATTCATGCATTACAGGCCATGGCTAAAATGGAGTTGTACCCGACATGGGCGATGTTCGTGGCGTTCGCGCTGCTGCTGGGGGGCATCCTGCCCGTGCCCATCGTGTATTTCATGCGCCGCTTCCAGTGCATCAGACTGGACTCTGACATCCACCAGGCATCCATCAAGAGGGTCGAGACCACCATGTCCACGCAGGGCATGATCAGGAATGAGGAGGTGGGTGCTCATCTAAATTGCTTTTTGCAATCGTATATTGGAAAAGAAAATCGCTTTTTCCAATCATATTGGAAAGGAAAATCGCCTTTTCCAATCATATTGGAAAAGAAAATTGCCCTTTCCAATCATATTTCTTTTTCATCTCATTCTTCATGGTTATGATTTGAAATTTTTTCTTCAGAAAATTCATCTTTAATATTTTAATAATAATATTTAATACCGTATATAATTTAATTTAATATTTTAATAATAATCTTAAAAACCAAATGAAACCCACATCAATATGTAGATGTCACTTGTGAGAAAACGTGTGTGTAAAGTTTGAATACTATCATGAGACATGCAAGTGAGATATGGACGAAAACCCGCAATTTTTGGTGAAATTTGATCAATTTTTCAAGAAAAACGATAATTTTATGCCGTTACAAATTTTATACCGACTTATGGGTGGCTGTTGAATTATCCCCTTAACATTATTTTAATATTTTTATATCCCTTTAAAAACGAACTCGAATGAAGTTGCGCTGAAACATAGACAGTTTTTGTTTGCACTTCTCGTACATTTTGTTCACAAGGTGCCAGTTTATAAAATTAGTTTTGGCCCCCTGATGTTCACCTTGCTTTTTTGACAATGTTCCTTATTTTTTTTGCTACCGCTATGCTAATTGTGTAATCTTACCTCGGCTATTTACAGACTTTTCTTTCTTGATATGTCGTATCGTAAACTGCCAATGTGGAGTCGTAATGTGCCTGCGTTCCATGCTGCTAGAAAAGTGCAGCCTGATGATTATAATGTTGTCGTATCCCCGTTAATCATGCGCCTTACTGTGACTAACCGATCAAAATTCGTAATTTTGATCGTAATTGATCAAAATTCGTACGCTTGATCGCAATTTTGATCGTAATCGATCATAATTCGTACGCTTGCCTTGTTGCCCTTCTTACTCTGTAACATTCTAATATCCTTTAGTGGGTTGACATACTTATTAACTTTATTCATTTTCACGAAAGACGTTCATTGCACAATAGGAAAGCAACGTTATATTCTCCACTAGTAGAGTTTGTTTAACAATAAAAAATGTTGTTAACAGATATACAATAAAATAGAACAGGCATCATTTTCTCGCACCGTTGCCTCAGCTTTCGAAAATTTCTATAGAATCGTTATCTTTTTGTGCGGTAATTCACCTGCTACTGTGTTTTTTTGGGCTTCAAGTTTGTGACCAGAATTTTTTGGGCTCCAAGTTTGTGAGTAGAATTTTTTTTAGGCTCCAAGTTTGTGACCAGAATTTTTCGGGCTCCACGTTTGTGACCAGAATTTTTCGGGCTCCACGTTTTTGACCAGAATTTTTTGGGCTCCAAGTTTATGAGTAAAATTTTAGTTATATTTGGATTGCTGATCATTGGCTCTACGGAGACTGCTGCATTTCTTTCTAAAACATTTATTTTCGTTATTTTACTTAGCAACACGACCAATTATTGTTCTCCTCTTATTTTCCTGACGTGACCATCACGAATGTGACGAATCCAACTCTAGACACGACGATGAATTTTTCCCCGTATGAATTACGGGGAAAATTAATGAATAATTCATTTTCATCGTAAATGAATTCCTGGGAAAATGAATGAATGTAACCGGGGAAAATGAATTAATCATTCATTCTCATTATAAATAAATTCCAAGCAAAATGAATGAATTATCCATTTTCTTCGTAAATGAATTCCAGGGACAATGTATGAATTTTACGGGAAAAATGAATGAATCTTTAATTTTCCCTGTAAATGAATTATGGGGAAAATGAATGAATTTTACCCAGAAAATGAATGAATAATTTATTTTCCTCGTAAATGAATTCCAGGGAAGATGAATGAATTTTTCCGGGGAAAATGAATTAAACATTCATTTTCATCGTAATTGAATTCCGGAGAAAATGAATGAATATCCTCGTATGAATTACGTTGGTCACTCATGTGACCAACGATGAAATTTATCCCTGTATGAGTGGGGAAAAATTCACGCATTACAGACAATCGATCCTCACATTTGTTCCTTCACAAAACCCTCGTATATGAACAATAAATTCCCATATACAATTTTTTCATCTACTCAAACAATTTGTTTAATTCGAACCAAATTGTTGACAATGTGGTCAGGTTCTCTGCTGAAATACCGTGTGTTTCTTCATGCTGGATCAGTGTTCCAATTTTTTTGTTGTTATCAACCCTAGTTGCAGTGTGCCAGTGTGTTGATTTTGAATATTTCACTATATTTGTTAAGAAGTTGGAATTATAATCTTTATTTAGTCATAAATTTGTGTAGACCATTGGTCTTGCTTCGCCATGTCGTATCGCATTTTCCCGCAGTTTATCTGTCACATAAAAGAAAGCGAATCGTCCGACTGCCTTTTTAGCGCATTTTCTCATTTGTGGAAAAATGCCCTATTGTGCTCGGCATGTCCGTCCGTCCGTCTGTTCGTCTGTCTGTCTGTCTGTCCGACCGTGACTTTACGTTTTCGTCGACGAGAAAATGCGCTCTCTGTCACTCACTGCAGTGAGTACTGAGTTGTATTTTTTACACTATAACTATATTTAATACATAACAATAACCGAGTAAATTATAGACACGTAAATCGCTTAAGACTTTGGATATGTAATATTCCATTTCGTTACAACGCCTTGGAACGTTGCAAGTTCATTTATTCTACGTTGGCGAGATTTTCATGAACAAGATTTTCCCTCAAGTTGTTTCCAAAGTTCTCAAGATCAAGATTTCAAGTTCTTTCAAGTCGTTCACAAGTTCTTTCTCTTCAGTTACAGCGGTGCGACACATCCGACAGTGACTGGACGAATCTCTTCTCGAATAGAGTAAACTCGGGCACCAGTCTCGACTCCTAGGGCAGGTTTGCGCTCCTTGTATTGACTCTGGTCAATCCTGCACTCCGGCTAGAATATTTGATTTATTCCATCATGATTGACTTTAGATTATTATAAATGATGATGATTTCGTTCATCATAATTTATTTTAAATTAGTATAAATTGTAAAGATTTCGTCCATCATAATTGACTTTAGATTATGATAAATGATAATGATTTCGTTCGTCATAATTGACTTTAGATTATGATAAATGATGATTTCTTCCATCATAATTGACTTGAGCACCAAGTTTCGAGGTGCTAAATTCTTTCAAATGAGCCTTAAGCAATTGCTAAATTCATTAATAAGATGAGAGATTTTATTATAAAAACACGCGCATCGTATAGAGTTGCTAATTATTTCATTTAAAAACAATTTTTTTAGAACGATTGAATTTTGTAGGTTCGTTGACGTTAGAAATTTATTTTTATATGAAGAAAAGAATCATGGAGTTGTTGGAAAAAGCAGCTTTATAATTTATTTTATCGTTGAACGAACTTCGCTGTTTTTAAAAATAAAGCTTCGTTTACGTTATTTTCCATCATCGTCATAGTCAAATAAACAATTGTCAACTTGTTAAACAACAACAATTTTAATAATAAACAGTTAATTTTGTTAATAAACTATTTTTCAACTTGTTAATTGAATTCCTTAAAGCGGCGCAAAATTTTGTATTTACAAGAAAGAAACGAACATTCGACTTACAGTGAAAAACATTCATTGCGATACGTTTTCGAGTTATAGGTACCTCGTAGCAAAGTACATCCCAATGAATGCATTAGTTTCCAGTCTAGCCGGAGTGTCAGAAATGGAGTGTCTTACTAACGACTGTGTCTTGGACTCACCCTCGTTAATTGCTGAATTATGGACTCATTAACTCTTAATTGGCGTGCCTAACCTCACCAATATTTATGTGACAATAACTTAGAAAGGTGTTTCTTTCAATTTTCTACTTTTTCTTTAAATTTTCTTCTCTTAATTTTCTACAATTTTCTGCTTTCTAGTTTTCCTTTGGTCTTGTTAGAGGACTGCTGTGTATTTTTTTTTTTTGCGTGTAATTATCTAACTTATTCAGAAGCTTTCTTATATTCCGCGAAGATCTCCAGACATGAATTAGTTGTCTACTACCTACAACAAAACAATTGACAATTTCTCGATCAGACGCGTGACTCTACAAAATCTCTTTCAATTATTTCGCTAATATTTTCTTGTATTTCGCGATCTATGAATCGGTGAACACCCACGTCAAGTTTTGCTTCGTGTTAGTTAATACATTGCCTTGTCATTCTCATCAAATCTTATTACTTGACTCATTATGTGGTTACATCGTTCCTCTCTTGATCTCAAGTTATCATCAATCATAACTAATATATTCCAACTATTCTTCTTTTCAATCTGGAGTCATACAATCTCTTTTATCATCTTTGTTCTTCATCCATTTATTACGATTATTGACTATTTTAAAGTTCCCCCTGTTTCATGTTTTAAATTCATAATAATTGTGCTAACATATATTACTACTTGCCGTGCGTTTTGGCTACATGGTTTTTAATTGTTCTGACAAGCGCCCACTCCTTCCATGCAACCCGCTCTCCGACAGGATCTAGTTGGAGAGGTCCAGTGTAATTGGTGTATATTGTGCCCCAAATACCTCCTGTGTGGGCTACTCACGTACAAAAATAACAATTATGAGGTAACTCATTCGAGTGACATTTCTTCTCAAAGTTATTGTTTTTAGTAGATGTATTTATCGTAGATTTTTCGTCCTCTCCTCTTGGTATAAGAGAGAAAGAGAGAGAGTTAAACACCGTATAAAGTTTCGATAGCATGATTTTAAATTAAATTCTACACTTGTTCCCGTTGAGCTCATCACGCACTCATCACAATTCTTAAGCTACAATGCATCTACAAATATTATTAATTTCGATCAAACGCTGATCTGACTGGCCGAACCTCCGCTAGTTTTCAATCCCCGTCCATTGTTCGCTCAAAGCCTTACTTTATTGAAAATTACAAATGAAAATAATATAATAATTATTATAGCTTTTTAAATTCGCCTGTGCTCTGTCGAAGGAACAATCAGTTGGAAACATTTTGCTAAAAATTTCTTCATCTCGAAAGTTATTATGTCGATATCAGTGTAATCGTCAGTTCTTTCGTACCAAAGTTATCTGAATTGTTGGAAAGCCACATTGAAGGTAAATTTTAATGCCGCTTCTGATCAGGCTTCACCATTAGCCAATCTCTGTAAAATGCTCTTCGGATCCCGAAAGAAATTGTACTGCACTTTCTCACGATGCACCAACGCCAGTTTTGTTCACATCTGACAAACTTATTTCGATTGAATTCATTTATAGCATTACATCATCGGATACATGAAAGGTCATTCGTCGGCCTCAGGCCATGTATGCGAGCGATGAATGTGTGAGTGAATGGCGTTCTGATGGCATTTTTCACTCACAATTTCCTTTCTTTTCACGCTGCACTCTTTGCACCTCATAGCTCCCCAGAAACGACTCGGGAGTCTGGACCGTTTATAAGTCGAGTGAGTATTTTTATTCCATTTCGATTTTGCGTTCTGAACAAGATGTTTACATTATTTTTTTTTAGACGGTATGGAAGAACCCAAATTTCAAAGAGATCATGGATTATAGAGAGCAAAATAATATAACAGCAAAAACATGCTACTTTGTGCATTCATCTTAGGAAGGATATATAAGCTAGACCACAAACATTTTAGACTTTATAAATAACGAAACTTTATTCCAGCTTTTAACGTTTTCTAAACATTTTTTGCATACCATCTTCTGGTATTAGGTTTCTATACCTTGTGTTCGTAAAAGGTCTACGTACTAATGTTAATGATAAAATTTCCAGCACACAGTTGCCAATAAGACAGCTGAGTATTTCACTCACTCAACGTTGCCTATTTCGATTAAATTTATTGAATCTCGCGTTTCATGCCCGAAACTTCAACTTTTGTTTTATTAGGACGAACTAATATTCGTCCTGAGACATTGCATCCGGAGCTTTATTGATGACTTCTTGTTATAATTACAGCGATTTAGTGCAGCTAATTGACACATCCACGATGCCAATGATGTGATGCGAACCTCATTCATCACTAACGCTGACTAAAGCGTCTGCAAATTCACAATAAATCACATTAGATAGCTCTTTAGCAAAGCATCTGCACATTCATCTTTTATAGCTCTTTTTTTACCGGGCAGTATGATATATTTGTCTAGCCTTAATTTCGAGAGATGTAAAGAAGTGCTATATCACCAGGCAAAAACTTCCTGGAAGGAATAATGTTCGAAACGTCAAAAGAAACTGCAGAGCGGCAGGCCGGTCAGAGCGCTGGTGCTAGAAGCTGTGCTGAGTGACGTGGTGGGCACTTAACTATTATTAAATTTAAATAGTTTATTATGCACGACACATCGACCAACTCATTACTTTATAAACATCTTCTGTTATACATAAATTCATCTTTATTCATCTGTCATACCCTATAACTGCTTTAAATCTCGTAGTGTGTCCTCGCATCCCTTATGAAAATAGTCAATAGTTAGTAATTAGGAGTTAGTAGTAGACTATTAGTGATCATGCTATGTAAACTTATACATATTTGATGTACATCCTTATCCCTTCTACATTTAGCCCAATTTGAAATTTTTAAATTTAATAACTGGACAATGTAAAGTGTCCAGTTATATATGTCGAATGACGATCAAAGTACCGTACGTTCACGTTAGTTATCAAGCGTTAATTACTTTGTTTACTTTATATACGTTTACTGTCAGGCGCTACTTTGTTTACTTACCGTACGTTAACTATCAGGCGCTACTTTGTTTACTTACCATGCGCTCAATATCGGGCGATTATTTTCTTAATATTCTGAAGATGCTTTTGATCGCTTTTCTCGATGAAAGGTTCAGTTTCAAGCCTTGTTTTAGAAATACCTTGAAAACTAAGCAGTTTTAGAATTCTGAATGCGAAGATTATTTAACAAGGCTGCAAAGTTGATGCAGTTTACTGCGTTGCCTCTGGTCTTGAATATATTCTGAAGCATATTACTTGTGTAGAGAACTCGATTATGATTGTGTAAAACTAGTGTTCGACAAATGTGCTGCAATTTTCCTTGCAGAGTCCTTCGATCTTAATAGATTATCGCTGCTGAATTTGAACGTTAGTTTTCCTGCAATTTTTTTATCCCCACCTTCGAAGAAAATACACAATCTTACCATGACAGTAACCACTTTTTACAATTACCGGACATTAATAGTTTCCAATTGTTTACAAAGCCTCGCGAATGCATGTTAAATTGTCTTCGACTGAATAAAAGAGAACATACACCCGTCCTTTTAATTACGACCGTCGACCAATAATATAAACGTATTTAAATTATTGTTTTTTAATTATTCTATTATTTATCTTTTTAATTTTTCTTTTTAAATACGACTAATAATTTAAATGTAGCTGCTAAAGCCTCGCCGTTCGTACGATCTGATGGAGGCTCCTCATAGTTTTGCATGTGTATTAAACATCGAAATCGAAAAACAATCCTAAAATCTGTAATTCGTATAAATTCGTACGTGATTCGTTGTGTCATTTTTCCTTACTATGCAAGTTGCGTACACAGAAAATCACACCGCTTATCTATTTCTGTATAAGAAATGCTTGTTTGTCGGTATACTGTTTATTATCGTATTTTATGTGATTTATATATAATTCAATTGCTTTTATCGCTTAGCACTACAACACATTCATTTCCTCCATGGGCTACCAGGCATTTTTTTGGAATGTTCATCATCCTGCACGTTACAGGAAGTTTGATTCCAAATATAGAGCACCTGTCTGTGATATCAAATGTAGCTCGACTATATTTCTTACTTTTTATTGCTTAATTATTTTAATTACTAATGCTTTCACGACTGCAATGCGCGTGCGATGGCGCTTAGCTCGCACCTATCACACTCTTTACTCTATACATAAAACAACGTCCTTATTTAAACTTCCTTTCTGTGACATCTATCATGTATTCTCAACACTTAATTTCCTTGGTTATATACAAATATGTGCTCATCTAGTGAGCAAACTACAAAACCTACATTTTGCTTCTAAAAAAACAAGTTATTACCGCAACAAAAGCTTACGTTTTGCTTCTAGAAAGCAAATAATTGAGGTAACAGAGGACTTGATAGCACCTCTTTTAACCAACTAGTATGATTTACCAGAGACTACTCAATTGTCTCCCAATTTTAACGGTCGAACGATGCCTAGTTTGTTATCCAGAGATATAATACCCATATCTTCCCTCAGGTTTATATAGATCAACTTCCAAATTCATTTACATTTGTGTTCTCTTCCCACTTGTTTTTTCTCCATGCGCTGAAGTATTCGTGGTCTTATTTTCATGCAATTTAATTTTTATATTTAATTATGCATCAACTCAAGTTTATGATGTTCGTTTTGCCCTAGTGTTTGTGATTTCGTAATTTCGTGATGTTTTGTGTGCTGTATGTGCTGTATTTAGTTCGTGTACCCAACTTTCTGCTACGAGTTTTGTTTATTGAAATAGTTGTATGATTGTGACTTTGTTATGCGATCTAATTTACGTTTTTTTGATAATCGTAAGTGGTGGCGGTAACGAGGTGAGTGATGGAGGATTTTCTCCTTTTTACATTAAATTTTTTCACTTTTATTCAATACGTCAATGTATAGCGTTAATACGCTATACATTTATTGTCTTAATTCTACTTGCTTAGTTTTCCAGGATAAATAATTACTGGTTAATACTTTTTCCGCAATGAATTTAACCCAATACTTCGTGTTCGATACTAGTTTTTCAATACTCTGTTCCCGATGCTATCTCCCTCAATATTTTAATCAATCCTTTTCTCTATTCACGTTTCCCAATGTTGTCCATACTCAATACTTTTTCCTCAAAAGATTGTTCTCAGGGCTCTCTTCTCAAGTCTTTGTTTACATTTGTGTCATAAATTGCCATATTTTATTCAGAATTTCCTCGTCCTCGAAATGAATTACCTTATTAACAAGTATCTCAACGATTTTTACGAATAACTTTACCCATGGAACGTTCCATCCATTTACTCGTCCAGGCAATTACCATGTCAATGTTAGATTAATTCACCGTCATTATTGCACAAAGTCAATCACCTACACTATCTGCCCTTCAAGTTTCTACTGTATCGCCGCTCTACATAAAACTTTTTGTATAAAAACTAAATTGAATTTTTGACGACAGCTCGACGAGTACCGGGATTCACCTGAGGAGGACGAAGAAGACCGCGGCCTGCAAGCTAACCCTAACAAGTTCCGTATGGAAGTCATCGATTAAATGCAAGTCTAGGACGCAGCCTTCGCATCGACTTGACTGATCGTGCGACATCTGGAGCTCAGAAGATGTTTTCATTATTGTTTAGAAGCAATTTGAGAAAAACAGATAGATGCATCAGGAAATTCATTCTATAGTGAATGAGATGTGAGACCGTACTCGTGAGCTGACGCTCTGGGATTTGTGTTATGGGTATAATTTAACTCAAAATCGGTCGTTTTAATACAGGTTTCAGCTAACACAATAAAGAGCTAACGGTAGGAAGCGAGCCTTGCTTATTTTCATGTATTTGTTTCAGAACGCAAAAGTCGCTTACCCATATCCCTGTCAAATGTACGAATCTGTTCTGTTAATATGATGAGAACAAATAGTTTATGTAGGCGAATTGGAAATAGTAGAAAGAGTGTTGAGATTTTTAGTTACGGTGTATATTCGTTCTCTAGATTTCAGATTAGATGAGTAATATATAAATAGTTTCATAGCGCATAGCTGCAGAGTGGAGTTTATGAAATGCTGTTCATTCTTGAGGTTATCATTGATGACTGTAGCTTGTATTGACTCTATGGGTCGAAATGTACGATGATGAAAAGAATGATTGGTCTGACTTTGTTTTGTTGATTGCTTGACTGGCTGTTGATTCAGTATACTATATGCCTCGACTTGGTTAGATATGTATTTAGAGGTAACGATATTCGACGTCAAATCGTGTTGCTATTCCTCAGGACTTGGACTAATTACGATATTAATCTCTGGCCGTGTGAAAATCAATTAAATGAAGCACTTTTATATGTTATTTGTCTGGTTGATAAACTTACTGCCATTAAACACGATTTTACTTCGCTTCCATGTACGACCACGCATTTGTTTCGCGCTGTAAACTTGTGGTAAAGTTTTAATTTCATTACTGTTCTTTGCTTGTTTAGATAACATAGGTTTTACTTCAGAAAAAGAAAGGAGTGAATGAGTTTTATCTCGTATTATGGACATCTTACCCTATTAGATCTTAGCAACGATTGCTATGAGTAAACACTCGATTAGTTAGTCATTCATCTGATATCTACATCGATATGATTCCGACAACCTTTCTACCCTCTGGTTGATCTGTTAGTAGGGAATATAAATAATGAATATAAGAATCTTATTCATCGTATTCTAAATACAAGCTCCAGTCGCTCAAAATTTTCAGTTCGTGATCATTGAGTTCTTGGTGGCATTCCTTATTAATGTCCATGAATTTCTTCAAGTAATATTACCGACTTGTGATAGACAAATTTGAACGAATTCGATACAGATTAGGAAGTTTGCAAAGCTGTATTGTAATCCAGTGAATATGAAATTTTAATGCGAATATTTTTGAAGTGCTTCTCTTGATTAAGTGCTTAATTTTAGTTAAGCTGCATAGAATAGTAATTCTGACAGAGAACAGGCTGGTGGGCGCATTTGTCGCCACAAGTCTTAACCCCAACTATAAAAAAAAATAGAATAGTAAGTGTACCCCAGCCGCTGTTATAGTGACGTACGTATTTATGAACTTGCCTACCGTTACTTATTTTCATGCCATGGAGGTGTAATTAAAAAATATACACAGTGTACGACTTATCAATAGTTCTCAAAATCAGGGGGTTTAATTGCGAAAGTCAAATATTTTTCTGGAAGTTACTATTTCTACTCACTTTCTAGTTTCGTATAATATAGATCACTTGAACGAGTTCGGACTCTGAAAGTTTATTCATTCTTTTAATGAATTTGTATCTCTCTTATCTATGAATCTCTTAAAGATCATATCACGTTGCCTAAACTCATAAAATTTTGTGAATATTTTAAATTATAAATAACACATTTTTAATTGAATGACTGTCGGAATGCTTAGAGAATCTATTGTGATAATATGGTGGCTACGAGTAATTTCTTTATCTCAAGCTATTCAAGAATCTGTTTATAATCCAACTTATTAAAATTATGATACAAGATGTACGAGGCTATAAACAATGGCGTTACGTTCTGTACGAAGTTCTGTTGGTGAAGGCTGGACCGTTCACGATCCTCGTTATACTCTGAGTGCTGGGGCCATACTTTCAAAATTCGCTAAGTGAACGTAAGTACTTACGCTCTATTTTCTTGTCTGTGATTGGTGGATTTTGCTTGAAAGGCCGTCAATGATTGGCTGATGAATTTACGATCTCTTAACTTTTTTTGAATGTATAGGCCCAGTTGTTGGAATTACGTACTCTTAAGAACGCGGATAACGGTTGTCACGTAGTTCTTCTTGAACAATAATAAATATTTCATGTTATTATTACTTGAAAAACGTTAGCATAGTTATATAAAGTGCAGCAGTTTTGTTCCTGGTCTCTGTGCATCGAGGCTCGTTAGATATTAACTCCATTGAGCTCAATTTTATCAGTTAAAGACTTGTTGTTTAAACTTCCATCTCTCAGTAAGACAGTTTTGTAGTTTCAAAATGTAAGTTCATATCATTCTTGTCTGTAAATTTTTATTTATTTCTATTTCCTCCGGCATAAATTTGCATCACAAATCATTCGTGATGAACTATTGTTTCATAACAAAAATATTCACTTCCGATTACCTCATCAATTTTCCTGTTTCGAGATCAATCTTTTCTCCCAAAACTCTCATCCTCTGAACGGAGTTACAGGCCAAACTCCCCAATTTTGAGGCCATACTCCCCAATTTTTGAGGCCATACTTCCCGATATTTTGAGGCCATACTTCCTAATATTTTTAAGCCATACTTCCCAATATTTTGAGGCCATATACTTCCCTACATTTTTAAGCCACAATTCCCATTATTTTGAGGCCATATTTAACAATATTTTTAGGCCGTTATTCCCATTATTTTCAGGTCAAACTTCCCATTATTTTGAGGCCATACTTCACAATACTTTGAGGCCATTCTTCACAATGTTTTGTGGCCATACTTTCCAATATCTCCAAACAGTTCAACTTCACTTCAGTAAATTGTATTTCCCCCACGTAAACAGTTCAGTCGAGTTATTTCGAAGCATTTCATCGGATGTTATGGAGTTTGTGTTGTACTATACTTCCCCTGTCAGCTTCTTCGTGATGCACACTTTGTGTTGTTATCTCTAGATGATATAGAAATAAATATGTATATAATTAGATCTTGTAAATAGCTTGCTTAGGGTAATGATGCTGTGGGAACTTGAATGATCTTCAATACTAAACTGATACGAATTTGACTCGCCAACATCAATGCAGCCAAGTTCCATTTGTTCATCAAATTATCCGTACGCCTAGAATTTCCAACAAGGTTCTAGCAGAAAATTGATGCGATTTTAATGCGTCATGTGCCATCTTCCTTTGCATTAAAATTTTCAGCATTTCGGCAAAGACGAAATGCTGAAATTTCAGCATTTTTTGAGCATTTTGAAATTTCAGCATTTTTTGTGTTTTTTTTAGGTTTTCGTGTCAGTCACGCGATAGCTGCGACGCCAGTAGTTCCTATACAGAAATAAAAAATGCTCACGAAAAATTTGTTTCATTATCGACCATTTTGTTTTTGAGAAGTTAAATTAAAATATTTCTTTCACGGAAGCTTCGATTGAATCTGTAATTCGTTTATAGTCCACTGATCCTCGGAGCCTTTCATGCTGTGTGTGACACCGTAGGCTTAATTTAGTTGATTATTTTATAAATTTTCAGTAAATAACGTCACCTCAGTTGATCTTCAGCTTAACAAAATCATTTATCTACGGTTTCGATACCTCGTAAATTTGTCATACTGAAGGCAAACGAAATTTAACCGAATATGTTTATACAGAAAAAAAAACTTGGGCCACACATAATACATATAACAGCCGCTTATCAAAAATTTTAATTTGCAAATTTATTGGACATACAATATTTGTGCCATTAGATTATATATTTTCTGATTAAATCAGTATTTCATGCAATATTTTGCGCTTGTCTCCCTACGTCCGAACGCCCTCGGCTTTTATGTATCTAAATAATCACTCGATTGATCACATTATTCACAATGCAGTAGCTATTCATAATGAAGCTTTTGAGTAATACCTGTGATGACAAACCCTTTCAAGTTGAGGTATACAGCAATCATTCTCTTCTGGTCTATAAGTTTATACAAAAAATATTCCTGGACATAATTCCTAGCGTTGAGCGGGATAAAAAAAAAAAACTAATGTCCTCGCGGCCACGACGTCGCATTCGCCCTCGGGTATTATATTAATTATTTTTTCCTTAACAGATGCGCTGTTGTCCGGACACTTTAAGTCTCGAATAAATTCCCAAATAAATTATGTCTAGAAAAGAGAGAAGAAATCAGTCCTCGCATTTCGGGGCAAGGACTGATTTGTATTCCTGTTGTTAGATGGCTTACGGTCTGCGAACTCTGGATAGAATGTTTAAAGCATGGTTGAACCAGTATAAGGTTGACCCATGAGAAGCTCACTTGCGCTGATGAAGCTTGTTGTTTGCCTGTGACGTCACTGATCTCAGTGACGTCACGGGCATAAGAAAACCATTTTTATTTGTCATTATTCCATTTTTATCTTTCAAGTACGTACGGTAGGTCATTTCGAATTAAATTCATGACATAAACAACTCCTGTGATTATTTTTTTGTGAATTTTATTCGCAATATCCAAACTAAATTTTATCTAACAGCAGGAACCTTTTCTTCCTTATTCTGGTATGTCAATAGTCCCATGAAAAGCCCCCAAAAAACGTTGGACTATCGGTTGCCAAACAAGTCCGATAATTATTTCTTCATACCAAGTTGAAAGACTTGAGTGGCCACTCTCGATAAGCTTCACAAATGCAGCCTAGCTTCCGATTGCAGCATCAAAAGAGTGTTTGGACAGTAAAGGAACGAACAATTTGCAAAGTCATGTTTCCGTGACCGCGAGGCGCGAGTACGTTGCTTCGAGTCACCTACATGTGGAACAGCCTCCCTGATTGCATCGTTGACGCTCCGAGTATGAACATCTTCAAAAACAGACTAGACGAAGCTATGCAGGAGCATATGTTCAGTCTTGAAATGCCTAGCACCTTACGGACCAGGCAATAAGTCCAGCAGCTATCTCAATTAATTCGTCAGTTATGGAAAGATCGGGTTCCAAAGGCCGGATTCCTTGCGAATCAAGTCTGGAAAAGTACAAGAATCGGCAACAGGACATGGGCCTAAGTCTTCAGTGCCGACATTTCTATTCTATTCTATTGTGTAAACGTAGCACCCAAAATTAAGGGAGTGAAGACGACGGAAGGGACTACGACAGCATCTGCGCGTGCGTGAGTGAGACTCCATCCCTCCCTCCGATTTCAAGGTCATTGCATGAACTTACGGCTCTACACGGTAACAATCTTTACCCCTACGAGAATTGAGGTGTTTTACGAATAAATATAATCTCACTAATCATTATATAATTTTTCTGTTTAGTATAATATGGTAATAGAAGCAAAGAAAAGCAAACTAAAAAGAGGTTCTATGTTTATGCCGCCATCCCGCCAGCAGATCGACTGAGCTTGAGCTTCTACACACACGGCAGTGACGGCAGCGGCACTCTCGGCTCACACTCAGACTCAGTTGCAGTCGAGCTGTAGTTTAAGTAGGGTTGTGGAAGTGCCGCGTCAATTCGCAGACTTGTGACATGCTAAATTGATTTGTTTCCCTAAGAAATTATCTTCTCTTGAAGTTTACTTCCTTGATACTCTATTTTTAATACATTTCAGACAACCTTCAAGAATCTTATTCCAATTTATAAGCAAAGTTATCCAGTTTTGCCGTGTTTAAACTTAACTAACTTTTGTTTTCTTACGGAATCAGCTGACTGCATTGGACGTGAAACGTTATTTTTACTTTTTTTTATGCAGTCATTTACACGCAATACTAGTAAGGTGTAACTTGCCCTCAAAGTTCGTTTGAACCAGACGCCTCGATAACTGCTTCGTCGAATAATAATGATAATAATTGCCTGTGAAACGTCTGGCTAATAGATTTTCAAAACGGAACCTCTTCCTTTCAATCAATGTGCCGTCGGATTTTTTTCGCGTCAACTCCGGTTGTTTGAATGTTTAATAATAATCAATGGAAACTGATACTATTACCAGTTACTAACTAACGGTTCTATCTAGGTAGTGGTCTGGAACAGTTCACAAGCAACAACAAAAACAACTTGATGGACTCTATAAAGGAAGGAAACTTGCAAGTGAGGTCATTGTGAGGTACTCATCATAACCAAGTTTTGATATTCTACAATTCATTCATTACAATTACAGACTGACGTTGAATGCAAAAATAAAAAAAATTTTCTTTTCTTGGTTTCTTGTTTACAAATGAATATTTCATACATGTACCTCAACACAATACACAAATAGGATCGATTTTCCATGTGGATGTGAAGGGCGATTGATTTCGCTTCAATCGCTTGTAAGGAATTTCTTCTCATATTTCATTTATATTCATATTATATTTCCTTTAGGATATGTCGTGCATATATATATATCCCGCAAATTACTGGCGACTCGTGTTGCATTTGCGTTAGTTTGATCATTCGCTCTCAGTTGTGTAATAAATACAATAAAGAAACCTTATAAAAATAGATTTGAATGTTACTGTCTGACCTTTCAGTATTGGTACTGTTCTTATCAAAGAAAATACATTCTCCTAAGAACCAAATTGTCGGTAATAACTAACTTTCGAGTGTTTGTGATCTGTATGGGTAACTAAGTTAAGAAACAAGAAGACATCAGATTCTTATCGTAATTTAGTCGAGTAACCGATTTCATGCAAACTTCGTTTGCGTAGTTAATGTTTGTTGTTCAGTTGTGACCGACGCCGTTGATTGCGTATCGAACGCACGATATAGAATGAATAGCACTCTGCTGGTGCAACTTCTGATGTGACTATAGGTCAACTGTCGTGATTGTTCTCACAGAATGTAATCATTGTGTATCAATCGAAACGTGATTAACAAGTAGGTCAAAATATCTTAATTCAAGATGCAAATTTCATTTAATGTGCTAGCAGCTAGCTTCACAAGAAAATAATTTGACTTATAGCTTCTAGAAAGGCAAAAAAGGCTCAAGATTTAACAGGGATACGTGAACCTTTCTTTTGTACTAGTCATAAACGTGTCGTTTTGTGTAGATGGTTACTAAGCGTTTTGGACATAATTGAAAGGAAAATTAATGTTATTGTCTCAACATAGATTTACCATACAACCAATAACCTGATCGTTAGCAGATGTCATCCAAATTTCATTCATTCATTTCAAACGGAATTGAATGATTTTTTTCTTCGAAAGCGCTAGTAAACCATTCTACTACTTACTCTTTACTCAGTCATGTGGCTTATACTGGGCGTTTTTACCATTCAATTCTTTTTTAAGTTCTCATATCGATCTCAATCATCTCACCTGTACTGCCAAGTTGACCTCGAAACTACTGCGACCGAATACCTGCTGCAGCCATCAGCCACTTGCTCGTGTTGTCGGCCATCAGTCTCTCGCAACCTGCAGTGCTGGCTGATCGGGAGCAGGAGTTGACATTTGTACCGTAATTACGCCTAGCCGGCTTTCGCCTTCTTTCAACTTTTATAGTTTTCAGCCTGACACATTATTCTTCTAAATCCAGTTCTTTCTAGATGGGTACACATTAATCGGTTTTTCGCAGGCGAAACATCGTGCGTTTTGCGCAGCTAGTTTTTAGCGTGCATTGTCGTAAAAAAAAGTTCAAAACGGGTTTCGTTTGAGCGTGTATGCTGTTCGCTGATAGCGGTGCAGTTTATCCGGTTCTCACAGCACCACAATTTTGCGGGTTTGTGCTTCTCTCTTTTTCCAGTGAGCATAAATACCTGCATAGATCAGACATTCGTGCAGATGAAATTCATCCTTAGAAAGTTGCATTTGACACTGAAAGTGTTTACGCGGAAATAGAATACGTGTCAGCGAACGCGAGTATGTACCTATTTAAAATGATACGAAAAATTTGAAGGTATATTGGTGTAATCGCTACATACTTTTTTTGTATGAAATTTCCAGAAATAACAGCAAACTCTATTTCTGCTTACGCAATTAGTATTACTTTATTCTCAAAAGCTGTATTACTCTGCACTACGGCACCGATATGCCTACCCTTCGATAGATTATATACAAAACATCTTTGACGACGCTGCTGTTGAGATACACAAATATCAAGTCCGTGTTCCTAATAAAAACAGGCAACATTTCGCACTTCCTCGACCAAAAACTACTGCAACTCACCACTGTTGACAGCAACAACTGTCGTCGACATTATTCGTCGCATCTTGATCTCTGTAAGATTCCTAGTCCGCTCATCTCAGTTACTTTTATCAAGTCTCTCCTTGCCCCACTTCCTACTTCGGATTTTTTTTCTCCGGGCAACTGTTCCTAAAATGCCTGTTATTTTCGCGTCTTGTCACTCACCTCATACCTCAGCTCTCATAGTCGTGAGTTAAATTTAGCCTCATCGTTTTTTCCTCTTTTCCTTGTTTTTCTTGAAGTTAATCAATCAATACGCTATTCTTATACTGCCAAAGACATATTCATTGATTAACGTATTTTCGCTTTTATATACTTCCAGGCATGTTCAGGCGCACGGTGAAAACGTTTCCTTTTCCTTCCTACTTGTATTTTGCGTTTGAACAAACAGGGCCACCCGATTTGCACAACACAAATGCACAAGCAGGGTACTTATTATCGCTAGAAATAAAGCAGAGAACACTCAACAAAGCCGTTTATAAACCACACATTGGAATGCAAAATACGTGCTAGCATTTCTAATAGAAAGTTCACCAGCTGTATATGTTAAGAACTGTTATTGCCTCAGTACATGTAAGCGTATTTGACCTTGTGAAACCTAATTACATGATGGACATGCTGCTTCTTGTATACAAATGAATTCCCGAGAGGGCTTTTTTTGCCCACATACTTACTGTTAACTTGAAGATAATCTTTGGCAATGTTTAAGTAATTTCCTTGAAACTATAGAAACATTTTAACCGAATGATCACATAATTGACTTGTGATAGCATAGGCAACAACAAACTACGAAAACTTTGAGTGAGGATATTAGCTACATAATGAACAACATATGGGACATCGAGTTGAGAGATTGCCGACGGGTGGCAACATAGCGCTAGACGGGATGTAACTTTTTTGACAGCGAATCGTAACAAGGCGGCTGTGAAAAGTTAGGTATCAACTGAGTATATGAGTGGAAACGAGCGGAAACATAACTAAAAGTGGGTAAGAACATTATTGTAGAGTGGAAAAATGGGTGAAGAGTGACATCACAAATGCCAGAGAGCCGAAACATAAGTGAGCACTTGTGACATAACGGCCGACATCCTCAGTGTCAACGAGTCGTAACATTATTGACAAAGAATAGCAACATGAATGGGGCGATATACATAACAACAATTGTAGCTACCAGTGGCTGAATAAGTGACAGTAATGACACGTCCATGGTCACTACCGTCACTTATCTGAAGCTTGTCTGCACATACACGGCGCGCAAGCGTCGTTCGCACTTTCTTCTCCAGCTTTCATTTGCTTTATCGAAGCCTCGTGAAGTCTTTTTACCTGCTACATTCTTGAACGATGTTAAACACTGCTGATTTGACGCTGCAATAAGCGATACGCAAGTATATTCAGTGTTTCTGGATGTACAATGCAAGATCACTGCCATCTATGTTAATTAGGATGTACAGAACTTAGATCTTTGCAGCTTTACGCGACAGCGCGCTGCATGTTGTAATTCTGCTCTGCAAAGCTGACACAAACAGCTTTTATTTTAGTGTATACGCATAGATAAGTTCTACTGTGAACATTTTAGTTTAAAAACTATAAATTATTCGTTGGAATCTTGGTTAAAAACACACGCGCGACCTTGGCATTATTATCGGGGCTCATTTTTATCAGCATGCAGAGATTGCTGGTTTGAATCGAGCATCACTTCGCACTCTGACTTATATACCAGTTGAGATTGCTTTTGGTTCACCTTACTGTAAGTTCAAAAGATTGTATTTGCTAAAACCCTTGTCTCTTGATTGCTATTTTTCTTTTTTCAGGTCTGCGAGTGTCCGACTGCATCCATTTCATCAGCTGTTTCCACTTGAGGCTCTTCATAATCATAGAAGTAAATCGCCGTATCAGTGTTATCTCGTAGATCTGTTGTAGAACTCAGCAATATGCGGGGACCAAAAAACAGTTCGAGAAGAGTTGCAGGACGAAGTGGTGGTGTCTCTGAACGAAGAAGACTCAGTTCAGAAGAAGACGACAGGCCGAAGCTCAAAATGGAGAAGAGGGAGAAGCAGCAGGATGCTAATGAAATCGGTCTGAGCTCCGCGGCATTGTCTCTTCCACCAGAGAAGCTGGTGGCCCTCAAAGAAGTGAGTTGTGGTAATAAGACGAGTTTTTGTTTATCTTTGGAAGTACGGTGTGTGTGATTATGGCGCAGCGCATGGTTTTTTTCATCGCTTACCGAGTAGCCGACATCAATGTCATTTTTTGACCTGCTTTAAGATTTAATTTTACTTATTAGGCCTGTTTATCAAATCTTATTTTACTTTACCACATCAGGCCTATTCATCAGCGCCGACATCATTATGATATTACCATATTTTTCTTAGTTAAGTCAGGAGTAAGAGTGATTTGCTAATCGTTGTCTCTTTAATGACATTCTCGTCCATATGCACTTGAGTCCACAAACCACATCGCGCTCTAGCAACCCATGCTCTGCATGTTGTGGCTTCTGTGTCAACAACACCTCCACTGCATGTGTGTGTAGAAGCGTCTGTATGATGTTATGTTGTGGCTCGTCTTTTCGACATCACATTCAATATATAGTTTTTAAATCTGCCTTAATTTGCTTTTATATTCAACGTTTGTTTATGGACATATTACCTACAGTTGGTTTTTATTTTTATTTTACGTTGACAGCTCTCGTATAACAGAAAATCTAATTTATGAGTTAGTTAATAAGTTGAAAAGTTTATTTTACAATATACCCTCTCACATTTGCAACATGCTCATAAATACTCGCTAAATTGCGAAATCCGTCCTTCAATATGTGCAAGAAATAAATTCTAGTTTCTGCTGAACTCGCCATATGCACTTTTTAGATCCAATTTTGCAATCGTCGAAGACGTAGGTCTCCTTGAACGTTTGTGAATACAACATCACCTATGCAAGTCCATTAGAGATGGAACTGACTGGTGATTGTATGGGCTACGGTAAGTTGATTAACTGTACAGTACCCAACTTATGTATTAGCTTGTTGAAATCTCAACTATTAAACCAATTATTGTAGTCATTACTTAATTACTAGATTAATTTAGTATTCGTCTCCCATAACAACGGTTGTTCATCTGAGTTTTTTGTCTGCAGGTTGACTGTTCGTGGTAAACGACGATTTTATCATTGTTTGAGACCTTACTTGGTTCCATCAATATCAGTTTCAAGCGTATAAAAATTGGACACTCACCGTCTTCAACGATGAAAAAAATCATTCAGTTGTTTTATTCATTCAATAAATCATCTATTGTATTTCCTTAAGATCCTAAATTTCCGCAAAACCAACTATCTTCGGACCCAACAATTCTTCATTTTACCATTTTCTATCACTGCCGCCATGTTGTCAACGCTTGCCCACCGGACCTCTCTCTCTAAATGTTCTTCGTTTGGTCTGTGTGACGGCTATGTGTCTAAAAATTGTCGCTGTTTTTCTCAGGATGCTAGCATAATATAAATACATGGAAGTATTTTTTATACTCTTTTATAACATATGGACGCACAATAGCGTACTTGTAACGAATTGAAAACGTCGCGAGAGGCGCAGTAGAATGTTTAGGATCAGTTTGTGCAAATGTGGAATCTTCTACTTTCCTCGTACTCAGGGCTTGTACGATTATAGAAAAACCAATTGGAAAGACTTTGCCGTCTGAAATCTTCCTAGTTTCCAGCGTTACTAATCATTCGCTTTTATCGTTCTTCCGTGTAAGAAGGTAGTAGATTTCCTGAGCTCATTAATGCCAGAAGTCATGTCACAGTGGACATTACAAGACTTGAACGACGTAAGTTATTCTCGTTGTGTTAGCTCGTACTATGTCCCTCATGGAAGGATCAAAATGTGAGCTAGGATACGTCTATAAGAGCTAGCAAATTACAGACGTTGAAGTGTGAGCTACAGCGATAAAGCCTGGAACTTGTTTCTACATTACACGTGTTTTCTATTAAAAAAGACATGAAATTAAAATCAAATGACGCCAGTTCTACACCGTTTTAAATTTTCGCAATGATTTGTACAAATGTGTATCAACAAATAGGTAAGAGTATAAAATCAATTTCATAATCGTATACTGGTATCTGGGTAAAACTTCACAGCCTCTCGGCAACAATTGCTAGTGTTGGTTCATTCATATTCTAAGGATATTATAGAAGGTACCTACAGTATACATATTCTCGTATATATGAGCCATCTGTGTCGTCCATTGTACATTGCATAGCAGTTCTATTGTGTCAGAAGATTCAATGATGTGCTGGTGCTATTAAGTCCTTCGTTATGTCGTGCGTTCATCGTGGCGATAGGAGTGTTCATTAAAGAGTTTTATATAGGAGATGTTGCTAGGTCTAGAAAGAGTTGCTTCGATTTGGAAACCGTTTCTTAATCGCAAACTGTTTTGTTCTAGAAACTGTCTCTTGTCCTAGAAAGTTACTTTGAATAGAAAAAGTTGCAGTTCGTTGGTCTATAAAGCTTCTTTGTCGAGTTAGTTACATGTTCAATAAATAGTTAGTTTGTATGTCTGAAATACTTCAAGAAACAGCTTCTTAGTTTAAAACAAGTGATTATTGTTCCAGAAGCCGGTTTTCGGTCTGAAAACTGTTCCAAACCAAATGCCAGGCTGAATTTTAATCTTTCAAATTACGGCAAAGGTATAACGCGATTAGTATGCTAGGACACGTCTGTAGCTACCCGTCTTCTGACTGCGTAAACTATTCGATCGTCCACGTTGATGTTGCTAAGCTTAGCCTAAGCTTTTATATCCGTAGAAAGGAAGGCAATATTTACCCTCGTATTCTCGTAGGAAAAGGTTACCATGATTATATCTCCACCCAAAACTGTTGAATTCGGATTATTTGGCTGAATTTGAGCTGAAGTTACTTATTATATATAGAGTACCTCTTATGCAATACTGTTGAAGATACGGCGGAATGTTGATGTGTTGGCTATCGCTTGGCCCCGTGGATGCCTTATCAACCTGTTCTCTCACGACGCTTGATAAAGAACCCTTAAAGACGTACCGTACTATGAAATGATTTTTCTCAGTCTGGCTTCGTTCCGTCTTGGCGTCTCGCCTGGTATTGAGTGTCTCAGGGTCCAGACCAGGAAGTTGTGGATAAATACCATTAAATTTCAGGCATAATATAATTAATAAAGCTAATTAATTCCGTACAGAATTAATGAGCTAATCTGCGTTACCGTATATAGGCTTATTGGATTCCAACACTTTCACCCAAAGTAAGTAAGATACCTGCAGATCCAAGTATGAACCGTTCACACTTCAGCCTGAAGATCATTATCTGTAATTGCTGTCTCACATCTGATGAAGTCTTGTCATTTATGAGAAAATTTATTATTTAACTGTCACGTTATCGTTAGTGGGATATTTTCTTCCTTACACCTAAAATAATTTATTTTCCTTTGCGTTAAATGGCATTTCTCCGGCCATTATGGTTGAAATCCATTGAAACTTCGGCTTATCGTGAATGCACTGTTAATTTGTCTGATTTATTGACTGTATTTATGCACATTCCTAACACTATCGAAATGAGGTCTATTCGAATCAAGACCTCGTCTTTTGCTGCGATTTTGCGTTAATTTTCTCGGCGCAGTTTTGCTCGTTCAGTTTCGACAAAACGCCATATAAAGCGACGGCCTTGCGCGAGATCACTGTCACTTTTCTCGACATCAGAAGCAGTACGTGACATCAAAATAAGTTGACCCATTCTCGAAGTTTTGTGATACATATGACCGGTGTCGAGGTCGCTTTGAACAAGTCAATTCTCTTCAGCTGCTGTTGGAGTTTGGCGCTTTTGTTCTTCCATGTTAGCAAACAAGAAGTCGTTAACACACAACCACAGACCGCACGAACGTACTCTCCAGCTCAAATTGTTACCAGCATCAATGCTCACGTTCGTCAGGTTACATTTTAGGTTACCTCGTGACAGTTTGAATCTACTTTCGATTATTGCTTTGCAAACGCTCTCTTCCTCATTGCCGACTCCAGGTTCTTCAAAGCGAATTGTATATAGCTGATCCTTATGCCACGTAGACTTAAACTGTTTTTCAGCTAATGGACGAGTCTTTACTGGAGATTTTTGTACATAGTATTGTTTTTTGGGTTAATTTAAACGTTATGGATGCCCGAGATTATCTCTGTAATATGAAATTTTAGCATTAACGACAAATTCTTTTTTTTTCAGTTCAAGTCAAGAGTTGCAGGCCTTGCTCCTGAGGAGCAGCTTCAAGACCATTTCCTCCTCCAGTGGCTAACAGGTGATTATTTTGTTTCTTTCATGCACTGTACCTGAATTATCTTGAATCTTCATGAGAATTTTTTTGCATATTTTTAGCGCATTTTCTCATTTATGGAAAAAATGCCCTATTGTACTCATGTCCGTCCGTCTGTCCGTCCGTCCGTGACTTCACGTTTTCGTCAACGAGAAAATGCGCTCTGTCACTCACTGCAGTGAGTACTGAGTTATATTTTTTTTAAGTTGGAGCTGCATGGCTTGTCTTAGATTAATAAAAAAATTAACGTATAAGAGCATTCATTCGTCACTCAATTTCTCATCATTGATCTATACGTGTTTTGTTTATATCAAAGAATATAGTGTGCGTCAATTTCATTTGGTGTTTTTATTTCTTGCGTAAATTTTTTGGTTTATTGCTGAGTTTCGATAGGTGAAGATTTTGATCGACGACTAATTATACAAGATAACAAACAAACAGACCTCTGCCTCACTGTACTCGTATTGGGTTTCTGCGTTAAAGAGTGTACGATATTCTTCGGTTCAGTTGGTTGACTTGCCTCTTGGCTTCTACACGTGATCAAAAATGAGTTCTATCAGCTTAAAAGCATCATTATCGCTTCTTAAGTGAAAATTTGTAATCATTAATCACTGTTTTGGTGTGCTATAGATCACCTGAAAATCCTTAACCATTCAAGAAGAAAAAAAGCGTCTTCTAGCTGAACTGAAATCGTCAAAATTCCAGTTCATTTTATGCAGTTAAATTTTCAGTAACTTTTAAATGCCAAATCAGCGAATTTTTACTGACTAACCATTTAGTTTAAGGCGCTCCAAGTATATTTCTGTTTCTTTTCCAGCTCGAAATTTCAACGTCGATAAGGCCGAAAGCATGTTCAAAAAAGTAAGTATTTCTTCATCTGATCACCTCTCGTACGTGATGCTCTGTCAATAAATCCGAAATGTATTTCACGTAGTCAGCTATAAAGAGCCTTAAGTGTTTAAAAAGAAGAAAACGCCATCTAACTGAACTGAAACCGACACGATTCCGGTCTATTTCTTTCAATAGAATTTCCAGTGATTTTCAAACGACAAAGCTGTGAATTTTTTACTGCTTAAGTAAGACGTGATACGATTCAAACTTTGGATTGTCATGACCTTGTGTCTTTTTTTAAAAACAAAAGTGCTAGCTTGACTTGAATTTACACCTGCAGTCGTCTGATTCATTTTTATTGCGACTCAGAAAGGTTTGGTCCACACCCAACTTACTGGATTGAATAATTAGGTTAAGAATAACTAGCTTATATTCATTAAATGCCGAAATAAATGCTCTAACATTGCCTAAGTACCTACCGTTGTAGTTTAACGCAATCGATTCAACATTATAATAGCTTTGCGATCTTCTAATGGTTTGAACATATTTGTAAACAATGTATTGTGTGAGCAACATGTCGCTGTGTTCTGTTGACATTCACGTGAGCTGACCGTATTTACACTTTGTGTTATCTATAGTCACAATAAAGGCGTTTATTTACTTACGTTGCGCGTTAAAAAAGTTACGGATCTAGCAAGTATTTACATCCGCTGGTGAAAACATTGATAATAATCACGGTATGATACCTATTGACACGGTACATTGATGACAATCACGAGGTTGACAACAATTTACACCCTGTGTTGTTTAAAGTCTCAGGATTCAGCGTTCTTGAAAGTCTGGAATTTGACACGTACTCACACTGTGCTGAGTGGACAGTCTCGGGACTGTCACTCTTATCGACACAGTGAGTTGTTGACAGTCACGGTACTGGCTCATATTTACACTACTCGTTTTGACAGTCACAGTACTGGCTCATATTTACACTACGAGTTGTTGACAGTCACGGTACTGGCTCATATTTACACTACGAGTTGTTGACAGTCACGGTACTGGCTCATATTTATACTACTCGTTGACAGTCGCAGGACTGGCACAAGGAGCTGGACATGGACCACATCCTAGAGTGGGAGGCACCTGAAGTTCTCGTGAAGTATGTCCCTCAAGGTTGCGTGGGTTTCGACAAGTTCGGAGGGACGGGTGAGTGTCCGCTAATTTTACTTTTTCTAAATACAAGAAGTGTGTGCTAATGGACCTCGAATTTTCACACTGCCACCTAGGCCAAGTGATGAGGGACAACGATGAGGTACTAGTTGATGAGGGTACTAGTTCGGAGGGACGGGTGATCGAGTCTCCGCCAATTTTACTTTTTTTTGGGACAGTTCTTGAATTGCCAGGCATGTATTTGCACGGTTTTAATTTTTTCTTTAGATTTTGCTTATGTTCTAAAAAAGGGTCCTAGTTATGTTACTTATTTGTTACTTAATTATTTGAGGTTTTTCGGCTTTCCCTAAAATAGATACAACAGTATACCCGGAATTCAACCTACTTTTGGGAAATAGCGCACAAAATGCGTTATAGTAATCGTTTTAATGCTTACAGCATAGCGTGAAATACGCAAAAAAGAGCGGCTACAGAATTGTAGAATATTCAATCCTAAATATTCTGACGCCGACTTCATAATGTCAGAGACTTGGTATATGGTGCTTCAGTTATGATTGGTTTTCACTAACACATCGTGTTCCAGCCTTGATCGAACTTCGTTAACTTATTATCATCAGTTTTTTTAAATGCCTGCATGGCACCATATCGAACTCGGTGGAAGTCTAGTAGCTATTTCAAACCATCGTCAGTCTTGAAAACATCCTGTCAAAGGACGTGCTTTTAGATCTCCCGTGAACTGGTCACGAAAAGTACAATAATCGGCGACACGCCACATCAGGCCTACCCATCAGCGCCGACATCACTATATGCTATGCTATGTTATACCGATCGTGTTAATTCACTATCGTGTTTCACTAATTTATTATCGTCTCTCAGGTTTGATCGTACATCACTAATTTATTATCGTCTCTCAGTTTTGATCGTATATCACTAATTTATTATCGTCTCTCAGTTTTGATCGTATATCACTAATTTAATATCGTGTCTCAGTTCTGATCATCCCGCACGGGCGTGTGGATATACGCGGTATCCTGATGAGCGTCACTCCCACGGAGCACATCAAGTTCACGGTGCAGACCATCGAGAAGTGCAAGGTTCGGTCCATAACTGTGTAATAGTTATTGTACTTAATAGGTAATATAATGATAATAATTAATTGATGTCACTCGTTTGCTTAAATCGCAAATTAACTAAAAATTCAAAAGCAAAGAATAGTCCACAAAAATTCATATCTATATAGATTCTATAAAGATATGAATTTTTGTGGACTATACTTTGCTTTTTAATTTTTGAATAATGATTATCATAAATATTAATGGTTATTGCTCTCAATTTACTACACTCGCTCAATTATTGTGTTACTCGAGCTAGTGCTGAAATAGATGCATTATTCTATAGAAATAGTCATTTTTTCCCGGAAGTTATTGCCCGTTGCTTCAATTCGAGTGCACCTGAAGAACAGAGATTAGTTTCTCTTTTCTCTCAATTCGGCCACCGATATTTTCGCCCCGTTTGGTATTTCAGAAGAGACGTCTGTCTAATTTGAGCTTATCTCAGACTCGGACATCAATTTGATAGACATGTCTGTCTGTCGAACAGACAAAAGTCTGTCTGTCTGTTTGCATATACATGGACATAACCTCAGACATCAGTTTGATAGACATGTCTGTCTGTCAAACAGACAGAAGTCTGTCTGTCTAGTTATTATGTACACATGGACATAAAGGCAGGTGTTGCATGATGCAGGTGATGATGGCGGAGGAGAGCAAGAGACGAGGGTATCCTGTGTGCCAGCAGACGTGCATCTTTGACCTCGAGGGCTTCTCATTCAAAGACTTCACATGGAAACCTGGTGAGTATCTTTTAATAAATTATGTTCAATAATTTTGATTATTGAAATTTTAAGTATTATGTTCAATTGCTCATGATTTAGTTCTTAATGAAATCGCCAGAATCTGTCTTCACGTATGAAGACGAACTCTGAAATATTAGTAATTTATAATTGATTCAATCCATATTTTATATTAGTTCGTTCATTGTAGTATAAGTAATGTTAATTGCGATCTTCGAACGCTCAATTTATACTTTATTTAATTCATAATTTTTATTAGTTCATTCATTATAGTAGAAGTAATTTTAATTGCGATCTTCGAACGCTCAAGGAGATGTGCCTTCATATTTTCCAGCTGCTGCTAAATAATCAATTTTAGTCAATTGTGAGCTAGCTTATCTAGGCTCATCTGTTTGATCTGGACTGAGTTCTTGAAAACAAAAATCTAACCTACTCTCGTTTAGTGACTTTCATACAAAAGAAGTAAATATCACAAATAACTGCCCATTCATGTTGACAATAGATCTTAAATAGGCCATAATATCACAAATAACTACACATTAATGTTGACAATAGATCTTAAATAGGCCATAATATCACAAATAACTGCACATTCTTGTTGACAGTAGATCTTGAATAAGTCATAATATCACAAATAACTACGTATTATTGTAGACAGTAGATCTTAAATAAGTCATAATATCACAAATAATTACACATTCTTGTTGACGTCAGCCCTGGAGTCTGTCATCGCCCTCATGCAAGTGTATGAAGCCAACTATCCTGAGCTCCTGCGCGTAGGATATGTCATAAACGGTGAGATGAACAATGGCTTTTGTATTTATGCATCAATTTTTGGTCTTGTAATGTAAGTAGATCTGTTCTTAGAATTGTTATGCCTCAGGGGGGACTTCTGACGTGTGTTTGTGCGCGTCCTATGGGATTTCGCGCTCCTAGGGGGATTGTTCCTGAGCGCCCCACCGCTGAGCTCGCGGTGTCTGACTGCAGGTCTCAGTTGTGGGGTTAAGTTATTATGTAGGTAGGATTCCTCACGTTAAGTTGTTATGTAGGTAGGATTCCTTACGTTAAGTTGTTATGTAGGTAGGATTCCTTACATTAAGTTATTATGTAGGTAGGATTCCTTACATTAAGTTATTATGTAGGTAGGATTCCTTACATTAAGTTATTATGTAGGTAGGATTCCTTACATT